>NW_017689715.1:0-4331 GCF_001879085.1 Nicotiana attenuata
TCCCATATCATTACCCGAAGAACTAGATCCTCGAGATTGAAACGGAGGCGGATTGTTCGGTTGTTGGTACATCGGGGGCCTTTGAAAGCCTTGCCCCCGATTGCCTTGGTTTTCATTGTTGTTCCACCCACCTTGACCATTATTGTTCCAATTGTTGTTATTACCATTCCAATTCCCTTGGTTGCCTTGATTATTGTTTCCCCAATTACCGCCTTGGTTGTTGTTGTTCCAATTACCACCACCTTGTTGTTGATTGCCCCAATTACCTTGGGGTCGCCATTGTTGGTTTGAGAGTTGCCTCTATTGCCTTGATAGTTGTTAACCTATTGTACCTCTTCATTTTGCTCATCATAACCCTCATTTTGAAACCCATCACACTCATCATCAAATTGCTCGGAATTCCCTTGGTTTTGTTGCCTCCTTTGCCTTATCTAGTTGGTAAGCAAATTAACACTTTCCATAGCGTTCACTTGGCGAGGGTTTTGGACTTGGTTCAATTGTGCCTTAGCCAATTGGTTCATAGTAGTTGTCAACTCCGCTATAGCTTGTCCATGGTCATGTAACTCCTTTTGCAAATGAATAACTGTAGGGTCACCTTGAGGAACATTGGCCCTACTTTGCCATGCGGAAGACGTATCCGCCATCTCATCAAGAATCTCGAAAGCTTCATCATAAGACAACTTCATGAAATTACCCCCGGCCAATTGATTGACTATGCATTGATTTGTAGTATTGATGGCCCGATAGAAGGTTTGTTGAATCATCGCCTCGGTCATATCATTATTGGGGCATTCCTTTACCATTGTTCTAAACCTCTCCCAAATCTCATACAAAGGTTCCGTGGGTTCTTGCTTGAAAGCCAATATCTCATCTCAAAGTTCCGCCATATGCCCAGGTGAGAAAAATTTAGCAATAAACTTATCCGCCAACTCATCCCAAGTTGTGATGGAATGATTGGGGAGTCTCTCTAGCCAATCCAATGCCTTTCCCCGAAGCGAGAACGGGAAAAGTCTCAACCTAAGAGCATCTTCGGACACATTCGTCTGCTTGCTACCGCAACATGTATCCACGAACCCTTTTAGATGTTTGTAGGCATTTTGATCCACAGCGCTCGTGAAATTCCCACGCTGCTCAAGTAAGGTCAACATCACATTAGTTATCTAAAAATTGCCCGCCCGGATCCTTGGTGGGACAATAGCACTTGCATATCCTTGGTTCGGAAGCACCCGAGGAACCGCTTTTGGAGGTGGCGGAGGCGGGTCTGGAACGTTGTCATTAGCATTGGCCTGGTGGCCTCGTCGTGGTCCCGGAGGTACAAGAGGCACCTCATCGTCTCCAATATCCTCAACCTCCTCCCCCGCAAGCACATTTCCAAGAGGGTCATTTGCATTTAATGCCATTTTGGTACTTGTAGTAATCACACACACAAATTAGTAACAAAGAAGGAAAGAAGAACAACACACAAAACTAACTAAATAGATAGCCAAAACCGTTAGCTCCCCGGCAACGGCGCCAAAACGTTGATCGATGCCTACTCCGCACCAATAAAAGGTATCAAGAGAGGGTCGCAATAGCTTTTACCCAATATGAGGGTCGGGATCGAATTACTCAGGGAGCTAAAAAGGGAGTTGATTTATCTATTCAGTCTAGAATCGTGTACTTGTTCCAAATGTCACTTCCATACATTTTTGGGTTTTTTGATTATAAACTACTATTATCAAACTATTAATTGAAACTAAATTAGACTACGAGATCATTGCTAAAGTTGTATCTAATGGAAAGAAGGGCACTAGGGTCGTGACATCACCTAGGTGGCTAATTGACGGGTAAATGCTACTAAGGTTCGATTGACATAATTGGGGCTTATGCTATTACCATTGCACAATTTTAGCCACTCTCACACCTCTCCGTGGAGAGAGTGATTTTGCCCAATTGACTCTCTCCAGACCAAATGGGTAGGCAAATTAGATCAAGCAACTAGGGTTCAAGTAGGGTGATTACTCTCTCGAGGTTTAACCCGTTAATTTGGACTATCATTTCTCATGAGTCCATCCCAATTCATTTTGGGTCAATTTTGGAGACTTAGACTCTCCTTCTCAAGAAGAGTCAAATCAACAAACCTCAAATCAGTGTTTGCAACCACCAATTCATAGATTAAAACATAAAATCAACCCAAATAGCAAACACACATAGTCAATCTAACCCTAGATGGCAACACCCGTCAATTACCCACACTAGGGTTGAGCCACAACCCAAGCTAATGGGTTTAGCTACTCATGCTTGAAGAAGAAAATAAAGAAATAGACGAAGAACAAGACATATTAATTAAATGCTAAATTAAAATACAAGAATCTATCATTAATTTGAAGCTAAGATGCCCAAATGTAGCTACAAAATAGGTCTCACGAGCGCAGCTCAAAGTCTGGAATTAACTGATTGACCTAAAAATGGTAAAATTTTCTACTTATACTAGACTGGAAAAACTGGACAAAAATGCCCCTGCGGGGCCAGTGCGGGCCGCACAAAATGGACTGCGGCCGCACTAGGCTCTTGGACTTCAAGTCTGGGCTCTCTGAACTTGGGCTCTGCGGACCGCGTAGAATGGACCGCGGCCGCGGAGGTCTCTAACGCGGTCCGCACAAGTATGACTGCGGACCGAACAGCTTGAACCATGGCAAATTTTAACTCACTGAATCTCTCTTCCGCGGACCGCACAAAGTGGTAGTGCGGCCGCGGAGCCTTCACCGCGGACCATGCAATGTGTAATGCGGCCGCGTTGCCTGAAGCCTGGTTTTGCCATCTCTCTGAATCTACCTAGTGCGGACCACACAAAGTCAAATACGGCCGCACTAGGCCTTTTTGCCCTCAGTTTGCCTTGTCTTTGATACTTGAGCAAGTTTCACTCCCTTTTGAGCCGATCTTTGACATTTCGTCACTTTGTCGATCAAAACTGCAATCAAGCACTTTTATGAGCCTTTTGGGACTAATTTGTAACAATTTATAACCAAAGCGTAAGCAATGAGCGTAAAACACGTTAAGATCCCTGGTTATCATCGGGCAATCCCCAACCAAAGAAAATATGGCTGGAGATGATGATAATATAGATTTGGATGAGATGAAGGCAGCTCAACAAAGAGAAAAGGCTGCAAGGGATACTGAGGAAACAACTATTAGAGATGGAGAAATTGTATTTGAATAAGAGAGGGCTTGGAGAATGGCACAGAATCAACCTTTTGGTGCAGACCAGTTTGGAAACATAGCTCCTGGCCAAGGGAGACCACTTGGCGATTATGATAGTCCGGTCTGCAACCAAACCCAGTAGCAACAAATAATATCGAGTTGAAGCAAGGGTTGCTCCAAACCCTTCAAAATTGTTGGGTCTTCAGAGAAAAGCGAAACAAAGATCCAAACAATCATCTAATGGACTTTGAGGAGATCATGAACACCTTTCAATACAATAGTGTGTCACAAAATGCAGTTTACTTAAGGGAATTCCCCTTCACTCTTAGTGATGAAGCAAACACTATCTTCAAAGCTTGCGGTAGGGATCAATTAGAACATGGGAGGAGATGACCAGAAAATTTATTGCTAAATATTTCTCCTCAGCTAATACGGGCAAGTTTGGAAGAGAAATCCATAACTTCATCCAGAACGAGACTAAAACTATGTTTGAAGCTTGAGAGAGGTTTAAGGAGATTGTCAGAAAGTGTCAACATAGAGGAATTGAACTCTGGATGCAACTCTAGGATTTTAGGGATGGTTTGACACCGCCTCACGTAGAACATTGAGTAATACAGCTGGAGGCCCGTTGATGAAAAAGACTCCAGAGGAAATAGTCACTATTCTAGATGAGTTATCTGATGATGCAAATCAGTGGCCCTCTGAGATTGTTGAAAGTAGAAGATCAACCAGTGTTCACCACATTGATACTAATACATCTATGCAAGTACAGCTTAATGCCATGGCCAAAGAAATAAGGAAGCTGACCTTACCCTCAATACACAATAAGGCTCATGCAACATGTGACATATGCGGAAGAGGACACCCTACTCATGAGTGTCAAGCTACCACGGAGGAAGTGAATGCTGTGGGTAATTAAAACTTCAATGCAATGGGTCAGAAGCACCTCGATTTTTTATGGAGTTCACCTGGGGGTACAGCAAATGCATGGCAACAAAATAACTCCAGATTTCAGGGACAAGGAGCTCCAGACTTCCAAAATCAGCAGAGGCCGCTGTTCCAGCCTCAATAACCAATTCAAATCTGTGTTGGAAGATCTGATGAAGTCTCATTCTCAAACTAGATGAGAGCGTAGATGCTCAGTGTGCAGC
>NW_017689715.1:5400-5809 GCF_001879085.1 Nicotiana attenuata
TTGGAATTGTACTCCCCTGTTCTCCAGGTGGCGCCTGACTGCTGAACTTAAATGTATTCCCTTGTTCTCCAGGTGGTGCCTGATTGCTGAACTTGAAATGTATTCCCTTGTTCTCCAGGTGGGCGCTGACTGCAACAAGATAAACAAACAAAGAAAATTTTCTGCCCCAGTTTGGTGGAGGTGAAGGGTGTGAAGGAGAAGGCTGCAGTGATTGAGAGAGATAAGTGTGGGGTGTACCCCAAAAAGGTTGAAAAGAAGCTATATGCATGGATGTGTGCACTAGTTCGGACGCGTGGAATGGATCCCTACTTTGATTCAGACTCCGACTAGAGATTCAGGGAAGTTTCCTCTGCCTTATGCTTTTTAATTGTGTGTCGCGGGGACATGCCACAACTTAAAGTGTGGGTTG
>NW_017689716.1:0-5809 GCF_001879085.1 Nicotiana attenuata
GGTCTCCAATCCCTAGTTGATATAATTTTAGTCATAGGGTCTCCACTCCCTAGTCGCCTTTTGCCAACATAGGATCTCCAATCCCTAGTTGAGATAATTTTAGACATAGGGTATCCACTCCCTAGTCGCCTTTTGCAAACATAGGGTCTCCACTCCCTAGTTGAGATTTTAGACATAAGGTCACCACTCCCTAGTCGCCTTTTGCCAACATAGGGTCTCCAATCGCTAGTTGAGATTTTCGACATAGGGACTCCACTCCCTAGTCGCCTTTTGCCAACATAGGGTCTCCACTCCCTAGTTGAGATTTTTGACATAGGGTCTCCACTCCTTAGTCGCCTTTTACTAACATAGGGTCTCCACTCCCTAGTTGAGATTTTAGACATAGGGTCTCCACTCCCTAGTCGCCTTTTGCCAACATAGGGTCTCCACTCCCTAGTTGAGATTTTAGACATAGGGTCTCCACTCCCTAGTCGCCTTTTGCCAACATAGGGTCTCCACTCCCTAGTTGAGATTTTAGACATAGGGTCTCCACTCCCTAGTCGCCTTTTGCCAACATAGGGTCTCCACTCCCTAGTTGAGATTTTAGACATAGGGTCTCCACTCCCTAGTCGCCTTTTGCCAACATAGGGTCTCCACTCCCTAGTTGAGATTTTAGACATAGGGTCTCCACTCCCTAGTCGCCTTTTGCCAACATAGGGTCTCCACTCCCTAGTTGAGATTTTAGACATAGGGTCTCCACTCCCTAGTCGCCTTTTGCCAACATAGGGTCTCCACTCCCTAGTTGAGATTTTAGACATAGGGTCTCCACTCCCTAGTCGCCTTTTGCCAACATAGGGTCTCCACTCCCTAGTTGAGATTTTAGACATAGGGTCTCCACTCCCTAGTCGCCTTTTGCCAACATAGGGTCTCCACTCCCTAGTTGAGATTTTAGACATAGGGTCTCCACTCCCTAGTCGCCTTTTGCCAACATAGGGTCTCCACTCCCTAGTTGAGATTTTAGACATAGGGTCTCCACTCCCTAGTCGCCTTTTGCCAACATAGGGTCTCCACTCCCTAGTTGAGATTTTAGACATAGGGTCTCCACTCCCTAGTCGCCTTTTGCCAACATAGGGTCTCCACTCCCTAGTTGAGATTTTAGACATAGGGTCTCCACTCCCTAGTCGCCTTTTGCCAACATAGGGTCTCCACTCCCTAGTTGAGATTTTAGACATAGGGTCTCCACTCCCTAGTCGCCTTTTGCCAACATAGGGTCTCCACTCCCTAGTTGAGATTTTAGACATAGGGTCTCCACTCCCTAGTCGCCTTTTGCCAACATAGGGTCTCCACTCCCTAGTTGAGATTTTAGACATAGGGTCTCCACTCCCTAGTCGCCTTTTGCCAACATAGGGTCTCCACTCCCTAGTTGAGATTTTAGACATAGGGTCTCCACTCCCTAGTCGCCTTTTGCCAACATAGGGTCTCCACTCCCTAGTTGAGATTTTAGACATAGGGTCTCCACTCCCTAGTCGCCTTTTGCCAACATAGGGTCTCCACTCCCTAGTTGAGATTTTAGACATAGGGTCTCCACTCCCTAGTCGCCTTTTGCCAACATAGGGTCTCCACTCCCTAGTTGAGATTTTAGACATAGGGTCTCCACTCCCTAGTCGCCTTTTGCCAACATAGGGTCTCCACTCCCTAGTTGAGATTTTAGACATAGGGTCTCCACTCCCTAGTCGCCTTTTGCCAACATAGGGTCTCCACTCCCTAGTTGAGATTTTAGACATAGGGTCTCCACTCCCTAGTCGCCTTTTGCCAACATAGGGTCTCCACTCCCTAGTTGAGATTTTAGACATAGGGTCTCCACTCCCTAGTCGCCTTTTGCCAACATAGGGTCTCCACTCCCTAGTTGAGATTTTAGACATAGGGTCTCCACTCCCTAGTCGCCTTTTGCCAACATAGGGTCTCCACTCCCTAGTTGAGATTTTAGACATAGGGTCTCCACTCCCTAGTCGCCTTTTGCCAACATAGGGTCTCCACTCCCTAGTTGAGATTTTAGACATAGGGTCTCCACTCCCTAGTCGCCTTTTGCCAACATAGGGTCTCCACTCCCTAGTTGAGATTTTAGACATAGGGTCTCCACTCCCTAGTCGCCTTTTGCCAACATAGGGTCTCCACTCCCTAGTTGAGATTTTAGACATAGGGTCTCCACTCCCTAGTCGCCTTTTGCCAACATAGGGTCTCCACTCCCTAGTTGAGATTTTAGACATAGGGTCTCCACTCCCTAGTCGCCTTTTGCCAACATAGGGTCTCCACTCCCTAGTTGAGATTTTAGACATAGGGTCTCCACTCCCTAGTCGCCTTTTGCCAACATAGGGTCTCCACTCCCTAGTTGAGATTTTAGACATAGGGTCTCCACTCCCTAGTCGCCTTTTGCCAACATAGGGTCTCCACTCCCTAGTTGAGATTTTAGACATAGGGTCTCCACTCCCTAGTCGCCTTTTGCCAACATAGGGTCTCCACTCCCTAGTTGAGATTTTAGACATAGGGTCTCCACTCCCTAGTCGCCTTTTGCCAACATAGGGTCTCCACTCCCTAGTTGAGATTTTAGACATAGGGTCTCCACTCCCTAGTCGCCTTTTGCCAACATAGGGTCTCCACTCCCTAGTTGAGATTTTAGACATAGGGTCTCCACTCCCTAGTCGCCTTTTGCCAACATAGGGTCTCCACTCCCTAGTTGAGATTTTAGACATAGGGTCTCCACTCCCTAGTCGCCTTTTGCCAACATAGGGTCTCCACTCCCTAGTTGAGATTTTAGACATAGGGTCTCCACTCCCTAGTCGCCTTTTGCCAACATAGGGTCTCCACTCCCTAGTTGAGATTTTAGACATAGGGTCTCCACTCCCTAGTCGCATTTTTACAATATAGGGTCTCCAATCCCTAGTTGAGATCATTTTAGACATAGGGTCTCCACTCCCTAGTCGCCTTTTGCCAGCATAGGGTCTCCAATCCCTAGATGATATAATTTTAGTCATAGGGTCTCCACTCCCTAGTCGCCTTTTGCCAACATAGGATCTCCAATCCCTAGTTGAGATAATTTTAGGCATAGGGTCTCCACTCCCTAGTCGCCTTTTGCCAACATAGGGTCTCCACTCCCTAGTTGAGATTTTAGACATAGGGTCTCCACTCCCTAGTCGCCTTTTGCCAACATAGGGTCTCCACTCCCTAGTTGAGATTTTAGACATAGGGTCTCCACTCCCTAGTCGCCTTTTGCCAACATAGGGTCTCCACTCCCTAGTTGAGATTTTAGACATAGGGTCTCCACTCCCTAGTCGCCTTTTGCCAACATAGGGTCTCCACTCCCTAGTTGAGATTTTAGACATAGGGTCTCCACTCCCTAGTCGCCTTTTGCCAACATAGGGTCTCCACTCCCTAGTTGAGATTTTAGACATAGGGTCTCCACTCCCTAGTCGCCTTTTGCCAACATAGGGTCTCCACTCCCTAGTTGAGATTTTAGACATAGGGTCTCCACTCCCTAGTCGCCTTTTGCCAACATAGGGTCTCCACTCCCTAGTTGAGATTTTAGACATAGGGTCTCCACTCCCTAGTCGCCTTTTGCCAACATAGGGTCTCCACTCCCTAGTTGAGATTTTAGACATAGGGTCTCCACTCCCTAGTCGCCTTTTGCCAACATAGGGTCTCCACTCCCTAGTTGAGATTTTAGACATAGGGTCTCCACTCCCTAGTCGCCTTTTGCCAACATAGGGTCTCCACTCCCTAGTTGAGATTTTAGACATAGGGTCTCCACTCCCTAGTCGCCTTTTGCCAACATAGGGTCTCCACTCCCTAGTTGAGATTTTAGACATAGGGTCTCCACTCCCTAGTCGCCTTTTGCCAACATAGGGTCTCCACTCCCTAGTTGAGATTTTAGACATAGGGTCTCCACTCCCTAGTCGCCTTTTGCCAACATAGGGTCTCCACTCCCTAGTTGAGATTTTAGACATAGGGTCTCCACTCCCTAGTCGCCTTTTGCCAACATAGGGTCTCCACTCCCTAGTTGAGATTTTAGACATAGGGTCTCCACTCCCTAGTCGCCTTTTGCCAACATAGGGTCTCCACTCCCTAGTTGAGATTTTAGACATAGGGTCTCCACTCCCTAGTCGCCTTTTGCCAACATAGGGTCTCCACTCCCTAGTTGAGATTTTAGACATAGGGTCTCCACTCCCTAGTCGCCTTTTGCCAACATAGGGTCTCCACTCCCTAGTTGAGATTTTAGACATAGGGTCTCCACTCCCTAGTCGCCTTTTGCCAACATAGGGTCTCCACTCCCTAGTTGAGATTTTAGACATAGGGTCTCCACTCCCTAGTCGCCTTTTGCCAACATAGGGTCTCCACTCCCTAGTTGAGATTTTAGACATAGGGTCTCCACTCCCTAGTCGCCTTTTGCCAACATAGGGTCTCCACTCCCTAGTTGAGATTTTAGACATAGGGTCTCCACTCCCTAGTCGCCTTTTGCCAACATAGGGTCTCCACTCCCTAGTTGAGATTTTAGACATAGGGTCTCCACTCCCTAGTCGCCTTTTGCCAACATAGGGTCTCCACTCCCTAGTTGAGATTTTAGACATAGGGTCTCCACTCCCTAGTCGCCTTTTGCCAACATAGGGTCTCCACTCCCTAGTTGAGATTTTAGACATAGGGTCTCCACTCCCTAGTCGCCTTTTGCCAACATAGGGTCTCCACTCCCTAGTTGAGATTTTAGACATAGGGTCTCCACTCCCTAGTCGCCTTTTGCCAACATAGGGTCTCCACTCCCTAGTTGAGATTTTAGACATAGGGTCTCCACTCCCTAGTCGCCTTTTGCCAACATAGGGTCTCCACTCCCTAGTTGAGATTTTAGACATAGGGTCTCCACTCCCTAGTCGCCTTTTGCCAACATAGGGTCTCCACTCCCTAGTTGAGATTTTAGACATAGGGTCTCCACTCCCTAGTCGCCTTTTGCCAACATAGGGTCTCCACTCCCTAGTTGAGATTTTAGACATAGGGTCTCCACTCCCTAGTCGCCTTTTGCCAACATAGGGTCTCCACTCCCTAGTTGAGATTTTAGACATAGGGTCTCCACTCCCTAGTCGCCTTTTGCCAACATAGGGTCTCCACTCCCTAGTTGAGATTTTAGACATAGAGTCTCCACTCCCTAGTCGCCTTTTGCCAACATAGGGTCTCCACTCCCTAGTTGAGATTTTAGACATAGGGTCTCCACTCCCTAGTCGCCTTTTGCCAACATAGGGTCTCCACTCCCTAGTTGAGATTTTAGACATAGGGTCTCCACTCCCTAGTCGCCTTTTGCCAACATAGGGTCTCCACTCCCTAGTTGAGATTTTAGACATAGGGTCTCCACTCCCTAGTCGCCTTTTGCCAACATAGGGTCTCCACTCCCTAGTTGAGATTTTAGACATAGGGTCTCCACTCCCTAGTCGCCTTTTGCCAACATAGGGTCTCCACTCCCTAGTTGAGATTTTAGACATAGGGTCTCCACTCCCTAGTCGCCTTTTGCCAACATAGGGTCTCCACTTCCTAGTTGAGATTTTAGACATAGGGTCTCCACTCCCTAGTCTCCTCTTGCCAACATAGGGTCTCAACTCCCTAGTTGAGATTTTAGACATAGGGTCTCCACTCCCTAGTCGCCTTTTGCCAACAAAGGGTCTCCACTCCCTAGTTGAAATTAGTTTTAGACATAGGGTCTCCAATCCCTAGTTGAGATTTTAGACATAGGGTCTCCACTCCCTAGTCGCCTTTTGCCAACATAGGGTCTCCACTCCCTAGTTAAGATTTTAGA
>NW_017689717.1:0-1247 GCF_001879085.1 Nicotiana attenuata
CCTTCCTTCCTAACGTTACTGTCGGAGCGATCTTTTGTCTATCTTCTATCTTCTTGTAGGGTCCCCGAGTCCGTTGAAGGATATGTGATAACATGGTGAAACATCATCCAATTTCTCGTCATCCTCCATTAAAGATAAAACACCATGCTCGCCTTGTGCAGTAACATGATACGAATAACCCACACTTTCTTCGTCTTCATCACGTTCTTTAGTGTAGACCACAATGTATGGCATCACCTTCAGTACCTCATCATACGAGACAATGACTTTTGTTTGTCGCTTCATTCTAGAAGGAACCAAACTTTGGAATTCCTTAGAGATCTTCTGAATTTTGGGCGAAGCGGGTGTTCTTGTATTTCGATAATTTCTCTAGAACTTATTCCCCTTCTGTAATGGACCCAATCTCTCAAATAAGTTCTCACAGTTGATTTTCCAAGTCGATCAAAGATAGAAGGCTTGTTAGAAGCGCCCGATTCATCTTCTATAGTGATATAATTGTTGGTCGCCCTTCTTATGGAGATGCGCACTGATGACGGTTGCTTGTATCCCAAACCTTCACGTGGTTGTCTCGTTGCAGCTTCTGATGGTAGCTTCCCTAACTTTGACGGCTCATTAGGATTGTATCCAGCTTTTGGAAATAGCCTGTAAGCGTTAGGATCAAAACCTTCATCTGTTCACTTTGTAGGGAGTGCCACATTCTGCAAACGATTTTAGGCCGCAAACCCTGCAAGCGGCATTGAGGACGACTTTACTGCCTCAATTCGTTTGACCAGAAGAGTTAACTCCTTTAGCATGTTAGTTTGGAGATTAGATTATTCACCTTCATCTTTCTTCCTTTTAGGGACATATTGGAGCGCAGAACTTACTTTCTTGCCATACGCAATATTCCCCCTATAAGATTTATTCGCGTTGGGTTGTACCTCCTCAGTAACATCTTTGGCTTAACCAGTAGTCACCTCTTCTCTTTTAGTTGTGGACTCGTTATTCTCACTTTTCATGCCATCATCAGCTTTTAGCTTCATCACAATGCGGTTCTTCAAGTAGAACTTTGCATCGGTGAAGTGTGACTCAGCCTCGGTAATGTCTCATCATCAGCAACTATCTTCTTCTCGACTTCACCTTCGTAGTATTTTAAACATTGATGGTAGGTAGATGGAACTACTTTATTCTCATGTATCCAAGGCCTTCCAAGCAAGACATTGTATGAAGTCTTTGCATCGATCACATGTAGCCATGCACTTGATTGC
>NW_017689717.1:4994-5809 GCF_001879085.1 Nicotiana attenuata
CTATCACCTTAGATAATCTTCTGACTAACACAACCGCATCAACAAGCTTAAGACTAGACTTTTGCTAATTAATCTAGTAATTTTTTCAATTTAGATGTGCATGCCATATTTTTAACTGGTGGTAAAAGATGGTATTAATTTATTTTCTGATGCTTGTAGTAAAGTACAACACGCTTGCTGCTATATTTTTAAAGCTAATAAAGCGAGTAGACTTCGTGAATTTGCTCAACAATGTGCTAGTGCTAACCTTCCATATAGAAAAACCAAAAGATGTTTTTACTAGGTGGAATTCTACTTATGAAATGTCAGGGGCGAAGCCACCTTTTACAAAGGGTGGCCAACTGACCACCCTTTACCAAAATATTACAAAAAATTACAGTGTATATATAAGTAAAATATTGATTTTAGATGTAAAAATATAGATTGAACATCCTTTGTCGGGATTTTTTTTTTAAATTCTTTTAAGTCTGAACACCCTTGGAAACATTTCTGACTTCGCCGTTGTGAAATGCTTAAAGTTGCTTATGATTATTGGTGCCTATACAAAAGGTATTTAATATGCATAATGGTATCCCCGGTGATCAAATTGTTGATTCTGATCGGGATGAGATCAAGTTTTTTCTAATTGGGTAAAAAAATATCAGGACTACTAATTACGATTAATCCCAAAGGTGACATGCCATTAATCTTCTTCTTCTTCTCCGGCAGGCTTGTCGAAAAGATGCGATGAGGGGAGACAATAAGCTAAATTGTTAATGGTTGAAACTGTCAACATTGAACAATATTGCCTGTTGACTTTTCAAAGCAGTGCGTAT
>NW_017689718.1:0-3792 GCF_001879085.1 Nicotiana attenuata
AACGTGCATGGTCAGTGGAAGACTCCATTTCAGGAACCCACGTTATTAAGTACTTTGCAATTTCAGCCTTTAAAATTTGGCTACAATTTTTTCCATATGGTCTCATGTTATTAATAAAGTTTTTCACTAAAAATTTCGTCTATATTCTATGATCTAATAATACAGTAAGAGGATTGAGTGATTGACCACTCTAAAAATTGTGCGCGCTCATATGGTCCAAAATAGTAGTACGCCATTTACGCATGATTATCACATCCACATCCAATAGTATATTAGAGAAAGAAAGCGAACCCTCTTCTTAATTATTTCTAATTAGGTCCAAAAATAAAATACACAATATTCTCTAAGTCCAATACCCATAGACTAAAATTACTTAACCCAACAAAAAGCTTCTAGCCTCAACCTCATATCCAATGGCAAATAATTACTTTTAGAAGACACTAAACTAGTTTTGGAATTGGATTAAAAGTGTATAAAAGCATGTAGTACTACATTTATTAAAGTCAAGAGGTTAAATTAGTGAAACTAGTTAACATTATGTTTGGATCATTGTTACCCATCATTTTATAATGTATTGTATTGTATCGTATCGTTTTATGAATACAATGTTTGGATAGACTGTACTGTTTGTTATTGTTAAATAATATTTTACTGTTTGGTTTGACTGTATCGTACTGTACTGTAATTGATAAATTTACTAAAATACCCTCAATTGTTTATATATTTAATTTATCAAAAATTAAATAATTAAAAAAAAACAAAACAGAAGAAGGCAAAACACCTTAAGAAAGCAGAGCAAATGAGCGAGACAAAAGTAGGCAAAACAAAGGAGCACAGCTAATTAGAATTGAGTTAAAAGCAAATTAGGAGAAAAAATAAAACAGAAGGCGGTAAAACACCTTTAACGTTGGCGGCAGAAGTTTTGGAAAAAAACAAAGTAGATTATAGGTTGGAGATTTGGAGTTAAAATAGAAAAAAAGGTAAAGATTAAAATAGAATTGTGAAATAATAAGTTAGGGCATAATTGGAAAGAAAAATAGGAAACAATCCTACCACACCAAATCGATTGTTTCAGAAAAGGGGACTTTTCATTTTTCCGGAACAATGAATTTAACAATACAATACAACTAATTTTAATGAAACAATCAAAAGAAACATTATTTTGGGATAACAATACAATTAATACGATACAACGGAGAACGACCATCCAAACAAGCTGTAAGGTGTTTCGTTTTTAATTCATTTCTTTTATGTGTTGCTATTCATCACGTGTTATGTGACACTAAATGATTTTTAGAACATGGAAAATGATTGAACTTGTAAACAAAATGATGTTGCGTTTTGATTGAAGTTGGTATTGAAGAATTTGGTGATATGGATTCATTACGAGTGTGGTTATCTATTTAACTATCACATTTCATATGTCATATATGAATTTTAAATGTTAGCAGATAAAACAAGATTTAAAGTGATAGCTTCACAGAAAATACAAGTAATATATATGAAAGATAAAATGAGAAAAGGTCGTTTAAAATAATTTGATCGTGTCTTAGTGTGCAGCTTCTAAATCCACTTGTCTATAGGTATAAAACTATGCAAGTAAAATATTAAAAGGGTGACGAAGTGGACCTAAAACCACATAGAAATTATCTCATATACCTACGTACAATCTCTTGAAATCTATATAATTATGGAACAACGGAAAACAAAAGATTTTTATATGTTATAAACGTCCAATTAGTTAAATTAAGTTTTTAGTTATGTTAATACATTTATTATAGGTCTAATACTCTTTAAAAGTCTTCTAATCTTGTCAAAAATTTATATATCGACGAACAATATGAAGAACGTCTAATAAATTTTATTTCATTCATATTTGATTGAAAAGAGTTTGAATGAAGTGACATGAACAGTGAGTACGCATATAGCAGATCCCAAATTAATTGGGATTGAAGTGTAGTTATTATTTAGTAAAGAAAATAATACAATATTAAATTGTGATCTTAGGCAAAGAAGTGTGTCAGATTTGAAATTAATTATAAGTAAGGCTTATGTTTGATAGTAGTAATGTTCTTAAATTATTATTCTAGCCACTATGGTAGCTTTTAGTAATTTTTACAGACAATTTTTTTCCTTCAAAAGTTTGAAGATTTTGAAATTGCCTACTAAAGTTATTTCAAACATCTTCTGCACTACCCATTTTTATCTACACTGTCCATTGCAGTATAAAATACTTTTAATTTGTCAAATTAGACGTAAATGGAAATGAAAATGAATTACTCACCAAAAGATTGTTACCAAAAACAGAAATCTTTATTCAAAATCAAATTATTGATACTAACTCAGTAACTAGAATATATCACACCAGCGTTGGAAAGGAATATGTAGTAAAAAGAATTTGATAGATTTAGTTATAATCACTTGCTTAATTATATTTCTTTTTCCTTTTTTGTTATCTATTTATTTGGATATGAGATATATATCTTATAACTAAAGTATTTTAAAATGTGTTACTCTTTGTTCTTTCCAAGATTGTCCAAATTCAAGTGTTAGATTAATGTATACAAGACAAATTTCATTTTTTCCTTTTTCTTGAAAAAAGAAAGTTCGTTAAATAAAAATATATTAACAAAAATTTGGCAAAACTCATGGATTTCCCCTTTGTTACAAAAGGACCACCTTTTCTTTTTTGGGTCAAATACCACTTCTTTATATTCCTAAACAGTTATGATGCATGTCTACGTCAAATAGAAAAAACAAATTCCCTTTTTAGGAGTTAAGTAATCAATATTAATTACTCTTTGCTGTTACTAGTAGGCTGTTTATTTCAAATTTCAAAATTTTAAGCTAACGTTTGGCCATAGATTCCAAATTTATTTTGAAAAATCTGATTTGGATGAAGTTTGGTTTGAAGATGAAAATGTGTTTGGACATACGTTTTCAAAACATATTTTTCAACTTTATTTTGGAAAAACATGTATATAATTCCCAAGTTAGCTGATTTTGGGATTTGGGATTTGACCAAAATATGGCAAAATTTATGGCCAAACATGGTTTTGAAAATAAATCCCAAATTTATTTTGGCAAAACTCATGGCCAAACGGGACCTTAGGAACTCGATTTTGAGAAATAGAGCCGTTAGGAACTTGAACACATTATCTTAACTGCCATAAATGTTCCCTCAATCATCACCTCAAGATTTTTATCGAGTTTAGCTTATGAACACCGACAATTATTTTATAATATACGTGACCTATATAATTGTGACGTTCATGACAGAGGGCGGGCTGATGAGGACAGATCAAAGAGAAGGATTGTCAGGCTTCTAAGGGGTAAGCTTCTGGAAGGAGGGTGCACATGACACCTTAATTAGACGTATCCCACATCGCAACGAGAAAAGAAAGAGAAGAGCTTTATGAGACATACAACACGAGGTCACATTGTATGCGCAACGAAGAAATAACATGGTATAATACGTTATAGTATAATAACTAGTATATGTAAGTTAAATCCTTCCATCCATCATGTACACTAATCCATCTCCTCTTATTACTACATAAACTTTGTTGGGGCATGTAAGGGAAAAAAAAAGGAGTCCCCGCGCTATAGTTTAACGGTGCTTCTGCCGTTAAAGTATAGCGCGGTATAATAATGCGTTATATATAGCGCCGTATAATACTGCGTTATATATAGCGCAGTATTATAACGCGCTATACCTGTTTGTGGGCCCACCAATTAGTCTCCTGCATTTAACTGACATAACTGTAATTCAAATATATATATATATATATA
>NW_017689718.1:4602-5809 GCF_001879085.1 Nicotiana attenuata
GGGGAGGGGGAGGGGTACAGGTAGCAAGTGAATGTTTATTGTGCAACAGTGGAAAAACAGAAATAATGGCCCATCTCTTTTTTGAATGTCAGTACTCAAGGACCATCTGGAGTACAATGCTCAATTGGTTGAGAGAGACACATCCAGTTGGACTTTGGGAAGAGGAAGTTTTATGGCTGAGGACAAGAACAAAAAATGGCAGGCCTCGAAATAGCATATTGGCATTCCTGTTTGCAGCTGTGGTTTATCATACATGGATAGAGAGAAATATGCGTAAATTTCAGGGGCAAAAGTCCGATACCAAAAAGAGAATTCGAGATATTGTCCTTCAGCTACATATCAAAGGACAACAGAAGGCTAAATGGAAGAAGATATTAGAATGTGTAAATAGTTTTCCTCTATGAATAGTTGGTACTCAATAGCATAAGTAGTAGAGGGACTATTGAAATGTAAATAACAGTTTTGGTTATTGTTCTTGAGTCTAGCTCTTTAGTCCAAAGGAGCTAGAGGAGCTGTAATTATCTTTACTGGTTGAATAAAATCTTTTGCTATTTGACCAAAAAAAATGTATAATCTATATATAATGGCTAAAAAAAGTAAATATTGAATATGGTCAGTTATTTGTGTAACAATCCCAAAAAAAATATCGCTAAAGTGTATATCCATTTTTTAAAAGTTATTCATTTTTAATGTATATTTAAAGAATTCAAGAATACGAATACATTTCTGAATTCGAACAACATAAGTATTTAGTACCTTCAACAATAAATTTTTTTATTAACTATAATTTAACGAGGTATCATATTAGGACCATCTTCAGTCAGGGGTGGAGCTAGGTGGGTAGAAGGGGGTTTTAGTCGAACTTTCTTCGTCGAAAATTACACTGTGTCTATATATATATATATATATATATATATATATATATATATATTAGATATTGAATTTTCTTAATTTCTTCACGTATTTACTTTTTTTATTTTTTGAATTTTCTTGATGAAGATTCTATTCCGTCACTGTTTTCGGTCCCAAAGAGACAAACGTGCATGGTCAGTGGAAGACTCCATTCAGGAACCCACGTTATTAAGTACTTGCAATTCAGCCTTAAATTGGCACAATTTTTCCATATGGTCTCATGTTATTAATAAAGTTTTCACTAAAATTTCGTCTATATTCTATGATCTAATAATACAGTAAGAGGATTGAGTGA
>NW_017689719.1:0-244 GCF_001879085.1 Nicotiana attenuata
ATGTCTAAAAATAATCTCAACTAGGGATTGGAGACCCCATGTTGGCAAAAGGCGACTAGGGAGAAGAGACCCTATGTCTAAAAATATCTCAACTAGGGATTGGAGACCCTATGTAGGCGAAAGGCGACTAGGGAGTGGAGACCCTATGTCTAAAAATATCTCAACTAGGGATTGGAGACCCTATGTTGGCAAAAGGCGACTAGGGAGTGGAGACCCTATGCCTAAAAATATCTCAACTAGGGAT
>NW_017689719.1:5240-5809 GCF_001879085.1 Nicotiana attenuata
GGGATTAGAGATCCTATGTTAGGCAAAAGTCGGACTAGGGAGGAAGACCCTATGTCTAAAAATATCTCAACTAGGGATTGGAGACCCCATGTTGGCAAAAGGCAACTAGGGAGTGGAGATCCTATGTGTAAAAATAATCTCAACTAGGGATTGGAGACCCTATGTTGGCAAAAGGTGACTAAGGAGTGGAGACCCTATGTCTAAAAATAATCTCAACTAGGGATTGGAGACCCTATGGTTGCAAAAGGCGACTAGGGAGTGGAGACCCTATGTCTAAAAATAATATCAACTAGGGATTGGAGACCCTATGTTGGCAAAAGGCGACTAGGGAGTGGAGACCCTATGTCTAAAAATAATCTCAACTAGGGATACGGACGACCCTATGTTGGCAAAAGGCGACTAGGGAGTGGAGACCCTATGTCTAAAAATATCTCAACTAGGGATTGGAGACCCTATGTTGGCAAAAGGCGACTAAGGAGTGCAGACGCTATGTCTAAAAATATCTCAACTAGGGATTAGAGATCCTATGTTGGCAAAAGTCGACTAGGGAGGGAAGACCCTATGTCTAA
>NW_017689720.1:0-604 GCF_001879085.1 Nicotiana attenuata
GGGGTTCCAGCCTTAACATCTGTCCCCTGGTAACACTCAAGAAGTTGGGCAAAGGGATGCACGAGATAAAAGAAGGAGCAATCAATGTGAAAGCTTTTGACGGGTCTTAGAGGTCCACCATCGGTGAGATTAGTCTGTTTCTGCAGATGGGACCAACCTGGTTCGAGGTCGACTTTCAAGTGATAGATGTGCCAGCATCCTACAATCTGCTGCTAGTGCGACCTTGGATTCATGCTGCGGGGGCTGTAGCTTCAACGCTGCATCAGGCCGTAAAATTTGAATGGAATCACCAGGAAGTGATCTTCATGGTGACGGCAGCAATCCTATATACAGTCGTCAGACCATTCCGGCGATAGGGGAAAGAAGAAAGCTAGGTGGAGAGACCTACCACCACATCGAGCGGATCAATGCTGTAGACAAAGACAAGTGGTGGGATAACAAGATCGAGAGTATAATGGGGAAGGTCCTTCTGGAACCAAGTAGATAGGGTTTTTCTTTTTGCTTTATAAAAATGTAATAAGGCCAATAGCCATTAGTGATTCTATTTCATGCTTATTTAGTGTCGTTTTGGGATTTCGTCTATTTTTTATCAATAAATGAAGCA
>NW_017689720.1:2831-5809 GCF_001879085.1 Nicotiana attenuata
TTACGAAAGTGGTCAAGGGACAGGCACTAGAAGATCACCTCACTGAGAATCCCGTGGATGGAGAATACGAACCCCTGAAAACGTATTTTCCTGATGAAGAGGTATCATTCGTAGGAGAAGATATTGCAGAGTCCTATGATGGTTGGAGAATGTTCTTCGATGGAGCAGCAAACTTCAAAGGAGTTGGCATAGGAGCAGTCTTGGTATCAGAAACCGGTCAGCATTATCCAGTGTCCGCCAAGCTCAGGTTTCCCTGCACCAACAACATGGCAGAATACGAAGCTTGCATCTTAGGGCTAAAAATGCCATTGACAAGAACATTCAAGAGCTTCTAATAATTGGAGATTCAGATTTACTCAAACATCAGGTACGAGAGGAATGGGCAACTAAGAACTCCAAGATACTCCCGTATCTGCATCATGTACAGGAGTTGAGAAAGAGGTTCACAAAGACAGAATTCCGCCATGTTCCCAGAATCTAGAATGTATTTGCCGATGCATTGGCTACCCTGTCATCCATGATACAGTATCCCGATAAGAATTTCATTGATCCCATTCCAGTGAAAATTCATAATCAGCCAGCTTAATGTGCCCATATTGAAGAGGAAACGGACGGAAAACCTTGGTTCCATGATATCAAGGAATATTTGGCGAAAGGAGAGTACCCGGAGCTTGCCAATCATACTTAGAAGCGCACACTTAGGAGGTTGTCTAACAATTTCTTTCACAGCGGAGGAATCCTGTTAGGAGGACTCCGGATTTGGGATTATTAAGGTGTGTCGATGCAAAGGAAGCATCCAAGCTCCTAGAGCAAATTCATGCTGGGACCTGCGGTCCACATATGAATGGTTTTGTTTTAGCAAAGAAGATACTCCGGGCTGGTAACTTTTGGATGACCATGGAGACAGATTGCATCCAGTATGTCCGGAAATGCCATCGCTGTCAGATTCATGCAGACATGATAAGAGTGCCTCCGAGTGAGCTCCACACAACAAGCTCACCATGGCCATTCGCCGCCTAGGGAATGGACGTCATTGGACCAGTCGAGCCTGCTGCTTCCAACGGACACAGGTTTATCCTAGTAGCCATCGACTACTTCACCAAATGGGTCGAAGCAGCATCTTACAGAGCAGTAACTAATAAAGTCGTGGCAGACTTCATCCGCGACCGTATTGTTTGTCGATTCGGTATCCCTGAGTTGATCATCACTGATAATGGCTCCAGTCTAAACAGTGACCTAATGAAAGGTATGTGTGAAACCTTCAGGATTAGCCACAAGAATTTCACAGCCTACAGGCCTCAAATGAATGGAGTTGTGGAAGCCGCCAACAAGAATATCAAGAAGATATTGAGGAAAATGATAGAAAAGCATAAACAGTGGCACGAGAAGTTAGCATTTGCTCTATTGGGGTATCGCACCACAGTCTGCACATCAACCGGGACAACTCCTTATATGCTGGTTTATGGTACAGAAGTCGTCATTCTCGCCGAAGTAGAAATTCCTTCCTGAAGGATCATACAGGAAGCTGAGCTCGACGACGCAGAATCAGTGAAAAGTCGTTATGAGCAACTAGCTCTTATAGACAGAAAGAGGATGAACGCAGTTTGCCATGGTCAACTCTATCAGAACAGAATGTCCAGAGCCTTCAACAAAAGGGTCAAGCCAAGACAGTTCACACCGGGACAGCTGGTGTTAAAGAAAATTTTTCCGCATCAAGATGAAGCCAAAGGGATGTTCTCTCCCAACTGGCAAGGTCCGTACATGGTTCAGCGGGTTCTGACAGGAGGAGCCCTCGTACTTGCAGAAATGGACGGAGAAGTTTGGCCAAAGCCGATTAATTGAGATGCAGTCAAGCGCTACTATGTGTAATCTCTATGTTTTCCCAGCATGATGTAAATTGAACTACGCCTAACCTGATCTCATTTAAGAGGGGATACGTAGGCAGCCATATGGGTTCGGTCATAATTAAATAAAATTTTCATTTCCCCCCGAAATTGGAAACTGGGCAGAATTTTGAGGAGGACCCTCAAAATTCAAAAGCAATTTCAGCCGAATCGTCGCAAGCAACAGTCAGAAGCACCAACCCATTAAACTGGCGCAGAATTTTGAGGAGGACTCTCAAAATTCCATAGCAATTGAGGTTGCAATGTCCTGAACCACGTCACAGTCATCGGTTCATCTAAAAAAATTATTCTTAATTATATACTTATGTCATATTTTTACGAAATCATGCATGTTTATTACTGAAATTGCCTTGTTTAGCAACGCTACCCTAGTGATACATGCAGTATCACCAGATCGAAGCCACAGGTCAAGCAGAGCCAGCAGGGATACGAACTAACCTTCCCCCTTTTACAAATCTCACAATGTTTCTTTGGATGCAGGCACTCAGATTGCGAAATCATCAAACATACTATACACTCACGAGACAAACATTGTTCAGGAATAAAACTCTCAAGACCGTTGCAGTTACCCACATTTGCTATCCACACACACCAGCGACATTCCGTGTGTCACAATGTCCCCAGCGGTCACAATATCGCAATCCGCTATCAGCTAAGAAAGCTCCGGTACTATTTGCCGCTTTATTTCTTGCATAAGGTTACTATTCTGCCTTCCGAGACTAAACGTTGTCTCCATCTGCATTTCTACATTGCATAAGGCTACTATTCTGCCTTCCAAAACTAAACGCTGTCTCCATCTACATTTTCTACATTGCATAAGGCTACCATTCTACCTTCCGAGATTAAACATTGTCTCCATCTGCATCTTCTGCATCTGCATGGCTGAAAGATCGCCTCATACTACATCTGCATGGCTGAAAGATCGCCTCATACTGCATCTGCATGGCTGAAAGATCGCCTCATACTACATCTGCATGGCTAAAAGATCGCCTCATACTGCATCTGCATGGCTGAAAGATCGCCTCACACTGCATTGCATGGCTGAAGATCACTCATACTGCATTGCATGGCTGA
>NW_017689721.1:0-730 GCF_001879085.1 Nicotiana attenuata
AATACCCTAACCGCTAACAAGTTGTTGTTGATGAGTTCAGGCAGGTGATAAGCTGACTGGCATTCTGGCAACCCACCCTTACAACACACGCTCCAAAGACAAGTCGAAAATGGCCAATCAAGATCTAGAAGCAAGCATCGTTGACCCATCCAGAGAGGAGGAGGCAATGGATGTGAATACAATGAGAGAGGAGATGTATAAGTTAAAGCAGCAGATGGCCGAAATGTACCAGGCCTGGTCGAAGGGACATCCACCACCAGCCTATCCTGCCAATCCCAATTACCTCCCACCACCAGCTCAACACCAAGATCCTCCCACAGTGAACTCATATCCTGCTCTCCCTACTCACCAGCAATATTATGGAACCACCTCTCAGACACCACCACCACCACCCCCCAAGCAAATTCCATGTCCCCCACCACCAATTACTCCAGTATTCGTGGCTCCTCCACCCACCGCGTTACACAGATCCTCTAGTGAACCTCTGTTCCAAACTCATGAAAACCACTATTACCCACCTGAACCCACCTTCAAACCCCCAGAACCATGCTCTTACGCTCCCCATCTTAGTCTCTCAGCCGAAGAAGAGAAACCTCCCAAAAACCCCGAGCAAGAGGAGATGATACGAAAGGTCAAAAGTTTAGAGCAGTCCTTACAGAAACTATGCAAGGTCTCGGAGGTCAAGTGAGTGTGGCTTACAAGACTTGTGCTTGTTCCTGACGTCCAATTA
>NW_017689721.1:4986-5809 GCF_001879085.1 Nicotiana attenuata
AGTTGATTGAGTCTGTATTTTGTTTGAACTAGGATAGGGATATGGAGTCTGTAGTTCTTTTTGCACCAGAGTCTGTCTCGAGTCTTTGTAATGGACGTAGTTGCTATCAATAAACTTGAAAATTCCCAAAAATATTCTGCTTTCACTTTACATTTATTCTTCGCGAACTACGCTTGGTCTGATTCACGCGGGGTCGTGATACGTAGGCAATCTCCATAGGATTCGACCATTTCTAAATAAATCAAAGGAAAACTAAAAAGGAATGATACAAATAAGGGAAAAACCAAAGGAAAGAGAATCCAAAAGAGGGAGAAAAAAAAAGTGAAAGATAGGAGTAGGAATTAATTGGCAAGAGAAAGAAATAAAAGCCGGGATGACGCATGTGATTGAACAGCGACATAATAGCAACGTTTGACTGCTTAGGTGCATCCATCCATCAATGTGCGGTTATCTATTTGTTAATGCCCTAACCGCTAACAAGTTGTTGTTGATGAGTTCAGGCAGGTGATAAGCTGACTGGCATTCTGGCAACCCACCCTTACAACACCCGCTCCAAAGACAAGTCGAAAATGGCCAATCAAGATATAGAAGCAAGCATCGTTGACCCATCCAGAGAGGAGGAGGCAATGGATGTGAATACAATGAGAGAGGAGATGTATAAGTTAAAGCAGCAGATGGCCGAAATGTACCAGGCTTGGTCGAAGGGACATCTCCCACCAGCCTATCCTGCCAATCCCAATTACCTCCCACCAACCCAACCCCAAGATCCTCCCACAGTGAACTCATATCCTGCTCTCCCTACTCACCAGCAATATCGGAACAC
>NW_017689722.1:0-437 GCF_001879085.1 Nicotiana attenuata
TATATAGAGTGGTATATATATATATATATATATATATATATATGTGTGTGTGTGTGTGTGTATATATACCTACTAATAATTGAGGAATAATAAACATAAACTATACGTAAAAACTGTAAAACAGGGGTAATATCCAGAAACATAATTTAGATAAAATGACTAACTTACATATTTACAGGAGAGAGATTTCCCTTTCGGGAAACCCAAAAAGTTTACTGGACTTGGGAATTAAGATCTGGCACACACGAGCATAATGATTTATTTATTTTACAAACTCGAGGTAGAAACTGCTAAGGCATACATAAGGAAATATTTTACAAGGTATATTACAAGATGTTTGGAGGATGGTGGGTGATGAAGGAGAGGATTTTGGTGGCTTGGCTTTCTTGAGAGTGTTCTTTCTCTTGTAGTTGTGTCTTCTCTTCTTCTTTCTTTCC
>NW_017689722.1:5043-5808 GCF_001879085.1 Nicotiana attenuata
GTACAATAATAAAAATAATCATTTAAAAACTTTTTAATGTGAAACCAACTGCTTATACTTAATTGTTCTAATTTTATTAAAGCGTTCTTCTGTAATACTACTAATCCACTATTTGGATCTTCGCCTGTAATTAAACTATGTATTTTATTTGTAAAATTATAAGGATTTGGTCCCATTGCTATTAGGTTTTGAAAATCTTGTGGAAATTCAGACTTATAGGCTTCCCATAATCCTTTTGTTGATTCTCCTAAGAAAGTCTCCATATATTTATACATTGTTTCTGCATCTGTGTCATTATAGGTTTTTATATAATCTGCCACTACTATTCCTTTCCAGAGGTCTATTACCGAGTTCCACATTTGTGGATCATGAGCTGCTATATTTAGTATTTTACATTTACTTCCTCCTTCTTGTAACCTTATAGGTTCCTCTATAGGCATCTTTTTTCCTGATGGTTTTACATTTTCTGTTTCTATCTCTTGATTTAGTCTATATACTCTTCTTCTAGGTATATTTCCCGTGCTAGTATCTACTGTACTTTGATGGATTGTTCTTTGAAATGGACTGGGACTAGAACTAGTCGATTCCATTAATTCTTTTATACTTATTAAGGATTCTGTTTCTGTTTCTTCGTAACTATCCTGAATCTCTTCAAAAATCTGATCAAATTTATCGCATTTGTTTTGAGACATATTTCTTTTCTATATCCCCAATTATCTGTTCTTAATTCGCATTTCTTAAAATGTTCTTCTGTTTTACTTAGGT
>NW_017689723.1:0-5808 GCF_001879085.1 Nicotiana attenuata
ATTTAAATGGCAACCTGATGCCATGATCAGCTATAATGTTAAATCATAAAGAGATCACTCAGTTTCTGAAATCCATTTATAAAACAGTTTCTGTGCCTAGAGCTTCAAAGCAGCTTTTGCCATTGCGAGTGCTCCTTCATAACTTTGATTTCCTCCAATAAACCCACTCATGTGGATAAAAACACAGCCAGGAATTCCTGTTTCCTTGGAGAGTTCATCATCTCTTAAACCTCGCCACTGAGCTGGAAGGGCTTTCCTGCTCGTCAAACCTGTCAGGAGCTACACCCACAGCTTGCACTCGCCAACTTTTGCTCCTATCATCCTACAAATAATGGTCACATCACTTGATGTTTTCGTAGTCAAATATAGAAAGAATACTGACACACTTCGCTTTTTCATGTTTCTCTCTATTTTTTCTTCCCACCACTGTCTTGAGACACTGATTATTAGCTACACTTTTCCAAGACAATAACACTGAGCACTTTTTCATTTGTTCAACATTGGGATTAAGCAAAAAGGCAGATCTTGATGGAGCAATTAAAAACCAATGCACACTTCTTCAACATATCTTTCGTAGTCAAATATAGAAAGAATACTGACACACTTCGCTTTTTTCAATGTTTCTACGTCTAGTTTTCGTTCNGTTCTTCATTTATTGCTTATCATTGATCTTAAAGGGCCATCCTCATAGCTTTCATAACTGTTATCACCCTCTCGATTGCCCCGAATCGGCCATCCTGCTCGACCCCGAGGCCTCATAATCGACAGCTCGAGACCCCCGATCTCAACTGTTTGGTTCGACTATCATACCGTTTCTAAGCTATAATACTGATTTCTAACCTTTTACTTAGCATCCATCGCTTAACAACTAGCATAAAAATAGATCACGTATTTTTAGAACCTCATAATCAAATTTAATTGTTGTTACCATTTTCACGGTAAACAATATTGTTCTATGCAATGGCGTGGGGATGGTCGCGATCGCGTGTGTTGGCTAGGCAGTGCTTCACGATCGTGTGTGTTGTTCCGCGATTGCGTAAGGTTGATATGAGGGGCAGTCCTTTTTGTGCTTCGTGATCGCGAGGCAATTTCCGCGATCGCGATTAAGGAAAATTATCTGTGCAGAATGTATATAAGGCCATGTTCGCAATTTTTAGGCGATTTTTCACCATTGTTGAGCGGTTTTGAAGCTTATTGAGAGGGATTGAAGAGGGATTCGAAGGGAAACACTTGGAGGTAAGATTTTTGAACTCAATACTCAATTCTATGATGATCTCTAGCTAATTAGACATGAAATTAGTGGGATTGAAAGCCTAACATTGGGGAATTAGGGCTTGAAATTGGAGAGTGTAAATTGGGGATTTGAGGGGCCATTTGAGGTCCGATTTTGATGTTGTTGGTATGTATGGACTCGTGGGAGGATAAGGATTCTATCGATGTTATTTATATCGGATTCCGAGACATGGGCCCGGGGGTCAGGTTTGACCAATTCCGGGATTTTTGATGTAATTTGATTATTTTTGCACGGGCTTCGTTCCCTTAGCATATATTGATGATATGATCCTGATTTTGGATAGATTCGGGGCGATTTGAGGCCGAGTCGAGAGGCAAGGGCATCGCGGTGTAGATTTTCGTCCGGTTTGAGGTAAGTAATGATTGTAAATATTGTCCTGAGGGTATGAAACCCCGGATTTCACATCGTCGTGCTACTTTGAGGTGACACACACACTAGATGACGAGCGTGGGGTCGTGCACTATTGGGGATTGTGACTTGGTCCGTCCCGTGCGATTATTAAGTCACGTATTTGATTGAAATAGTCTGATATCATTGTGTTTTGGAAAATATTACTATATTTTGGGCTGAATGCCATATTTGGGCCTTCTGCCAACTGTTTTGACCCTTAGGGGCTTTTTACTATTGTTTTCTCACTGTTTTTGTTTAATATCTACACTCAGTCATGCTACGTTTTATTGATTTCATAACTCAGCCTTATTTACTCAATTTTGATACGATAAATGATACTTGGGGGTGAGCACCCTGTTTTACTGATAGCCCGAGTGGCTTGTGCGGCTGATGACTGAGAGGGACCGAGGGTCTGATTGTGAGGTTGATGACAGAGAGAGGTCGAGGGCCTGGTGGTGAGGATTATATATATTTATGGATCGGGCTGCACGCCATAGCGATAAAATATATATTTATGGATCGGGCTTCACGTCGTAACTATATTATATATATTTTCGGATCGGGATGCACGCCGCAGCGATATTATATAGATATGTTGGATCGGGCTGCACGCCGCAGCGATATAGCGCTTGGGCTGTAGGTGCCCTTCGGAGTCTGTGCACCCCTAGTGAGCGCAGTCCACTATATATATGTATCGGGCTGCATGCCGCAGCGATATATGGATCGGGCTGCATGCCGCAGCGGTTATTATATGGTACCTATTGAGCGTGAGTGCTTAGTGTGAGCGCTGACTGACGAGAGTTGAGTCATGAGTGACTGACAGGCTTGCCCGAGGGGCTATATATATACATGTATACGAGTGATGCTTTGCCTGAGGGGCTTGTTTTATGAAATTACTGTTTTCCCTCATCTTTATACTGAGCCTCTATTGAAAATATTAAACAATTATTTTGAACAACTTTCATTGAAACTGGAATTTTCACGAGATATTTGGAATTAAATTACTGATTTGGTTTTTGTTATTTACACTGAGATTTTCATGTTATGTGATTTATATGAATAACCGAGGGGTCTTCTAGAAGGGTTGTTTATGATTTATTTTTGCCCGATGGGCGATTACGATTTTCATCACTTTCACTATAAACTACATCGAACCTCTGTTGAAACGGTTAGAAAGTTATTTTTCAATGGATTTTACTTAAATTGGAGTTTAACGAGATGATTGGATTTCTATCCTGTTTTGGGAACATACTGTACCTGTGGTGGTGCTATGACGTGGATTACGTATTTTCTTACTGCTCAGTCTTTATTTACTTTTATTACTTATTGAGTTGGCGTACTCACATTACTCCCTGCACCTTGTGTGTAGATTCGGGTACTTCTGAGCTTTCAGCAGCTTCTGTGTATTTTCCGGAGTTAGCAAGGTAGTTGCACAGTGTTCGCAAGCCCTGCCCTTCTCCTTCCTATTCTAATACTTTATATTTCAGACTTAATTTGTATTAAGTAGACAGTGTTGAGTTGTACTTAGTGGCTCATGACTGGTGACACCAGATTCAGGCTGTGTTGATTGTATTTTTGTACTTGTTTCTGCGTATTTCTCTTGATATTTTTAAAATTAAAGAATTGAGACTTAATCTATTTAGAAAAAGAGTAAATTTTACAAAAGATCATCCATGTAGTTCATGTTGTTTCGGCTGGCCTAGTACTGCGATAGGCGCCATCACGACAGGGGTATTTGGGGTCGTGACAGAGGGAGACGTAATGTAAATCAATATGGAAATGAACTGACAACTTGTGATGTAAATATGTCTAAACCTGATCAGTCGGTATCAAGAATTGTTATCCAGACACAAACAGATGTTGAAACAACTCCTACAGTTTTCACACGGAGAAGGCGCCCTACAGTTGTAAAACAGTTGCCGAATAGGAATGACTGGCAATTTGGTGTTAGTGCAGTTGGGGGATCCTCGAAGGTTATCAAAGGAAGATTTCCATTTGTAAATGACATTTCACTGACATTTGTTGATGTATTTCTTATCCAGATCTTCTTTTGTCCGAAATAGGGAAGTGTATTTACTTGGTGATCAAAAGCTGGACCCTTGTTTTAACATTGAAGTTTAACATATTGATGATAAGACGTTTTCCATACATTAAACTATTCTGGCAGGCCGCTGTCTAGTTCGATATGTGTACTGCTTTTTATTTTTGTTATTGTATTAGTTCATGCATAGTGTTAGTGTTAGTCATGCTTTCTTCCCCTCTTTTTTGCAGCACTTGAATATTATATTCTACTATCTTAGGAAGAAGGCGAAATATGGAATTAATATGCCAATCAAAGTCACAACTACAAATACTCTTTTTGATAATATCATTTAAGGATTTACACAGAATTTGTAAAAGGTGAAAAAAAAGATCATTTGATTGATAGATCAGACGATATCATGGAGTACATGAAAGGATTGAGGATGCATTGCAACACTCCATTGCACCAAGTTGATCATGTCCTCTTTGCAACTAATTTGGAAGAAAAGTGGCATTGGATATTGCAGTGTGTATCATTCCATAAAAGATGTTTTTATGTATATGACTTGCTACGTAGTTGAAAGCACAAAAAAGCTATTCAAAAGGTGGTAGAGGCATATGCTGTGTTGATCCCCCTGTTTCTAGTGAGCATTGACATTATAACCAATGGAGTGATATTGTAGTACAAAATGGTCTTCACACGATAAAGGACTTGACTGATCCATTTGAGATTGAACTTATTACAAATCTGACAACACAGCCAAATTCGTAAGAATAGTTACTTTTTTTATTTTGTTTTTCTCATGCATATTAAAATTTTTCACTACTAATCGATTTTTATTTTCTATTCATTTATTATATTTCAGAAATTGTGGACTATATGTTGCATGCTTTGCTAAGTACATTATTGAAGGTCTTCCAATACGTGTTGCTAATTTTGATGAGGATGGTCTTCGAGCTAGGTTTGGTATACTGTTGTGGCACTATGGGAGGAACAAGCAGTTGCATGGCAAATCAAGTGAATCCGAGGCTCCAGTAGTAACAAAAAAGTCTCGTCGAAAGAAGCGCAAGAAGTAGTATAAAAACGTTAACTTATAAAAGTTTGTTCTAGGAATACAATTGTAATAGTACAATATGTTGCTATAACTGTTTTAATGTTTGAATCTATTTTCAGTTTGTTTTATTAGGCTTTTCTTAGGCCTCTTCAATAAAGTTGTTGGTTTATTAGGAGTGCCTTTCAGAGGCAAAATTTTCTCAGCACTTGAAATCGAGCCATTAGGGCAGAACAGGGCTGTTTCAGTAGTACTGGTAGTTCCTACTCCTACTGCCATTTGTATTAGGAGGAGCACTGTTAGTTCGCAGTAATACACCAACAAAAGTTATTTTTAGAGGTGTATTGTTAAGAAAGTTACGGCATTCAAAAAGAGGAACTATGTTTCTATTTGGTTAAAGAATAGGGCGAGCATTGATTTGAATGAGAAGAAATATTTTTGAAAAAGGGAAAATCTAAAACTGGTGAATCTAGTGGCCAAGCTACTATTCCTCCCCCCGGCTCCCCGACCCAGACCTGCTACCCGTCCTCCTTCACCTATTATTCTTGATAGTGATAACCCTTATTTTCAATTTACTGATAGTTAATTTTGCCATGATATTGCACCAGGTCAACAATTAAACGATGAATATATGAATGCTCTTTATAATAATACAACTATCGATGAAAATGATGAGGAAAATGATGATTTAGATGAAACGCAACCGGATTTAGGTGATACACCTACTAGTCCTTTTGTTAACCCAACTGATAATAATCCAAATGATGCCCCGCCTGACCCTCCTGTAGTAACCCCTACTTTTAATAGACAACCTTCTAAACGGCAAGAAACATCTCTTGTTTGGCACGTTTTTACTCAACTAAGAAATCAAAATAAGGCTAAGTGTAAAACTTGTGGGACATTGATGGCTCATAAATTTACTGGAGACCGTAGCGGTACGGGTACTTTGACTAGACACATAAAGACACACCCTAAAGATAAAGCTAGATTTCTTCAAATGAAAGTTGCGCAAGAGGGGACAAGTGTAGGTACTCAGGTTAACCCTAGTAC
>NW_017689724.1:0-745 GCF_001879085.1 Nicotiana attenuata
TTGCCCACTTCTCTTAAACATTCTGGGCAATTTTCTTAAACTTGAGTGTGTTATTTGATAAGAATTTATGTATGCCATGTTTGCATCTCCTAGGGATTGAGTATAAGATACTAATACCACCCTTAAGAAATGGAGAACATAGCATAGCATAAATATCCAGCTCCTACCTGCAAAAAAGAAACCAATGTTAGTAATAAACAGTATCACCATACTCTCCTCTACATAGATTTGAGCATGATGAATCCCCAGTAACATAGATTAACTGGTACATCTTCACTTCTATTTACTTCTGACTATCTCTTTGCAACTGAGACTCTAATGTATGGGCATTAAAGTTTGTCTGAATTCACCAGCTTTCTACCCTGCACATCCAGCTCCTTAAATCCATGACATTCCATAGGGGCAATGTCCAGTGCATAGTTAGCAATATGATCTGCTAACTTGTTTCCTTCTCTGAGAGTGTGAGAAAGTTTGACATTGACCCTCTTCATTAATTCTACAATCTCTTCCACCACCCTTCCTATAACCCAAGGAGGCTTCCATTCTCCTGTAATTGCCTTCTTCAATACCATAGAGTCTGTGTGCAAATCTATCAATACATAATCATGCTGCACACAGTACTTGATAGCCTCATATATGGCCTTAGCTTCAGCAATTGTATTTGAACCTTCCTGAATCTCCTTGCCACAAGCATATATAACATCACCCTCCTCATTTCTTAGGACAAAACCAATTGAACTCCTTC
>NW_017689724.1:5088-5808 GCF_001879085.1 Nicotiana attenuata
TCATGTGAACGTATTGCCTGCTCTCGTGGTGATATTTTACATTATGTCCACAATTGTCTATGCTAGTTATTGCAACTGCTCCTGTTACCTTTCTATATTCTATGTTTAAGTTCACCCCGATGGATTGAGTACGAAGTACTAATACCACACCTGGGGATTCCTTATAACATAAAATATAGCTAGGATTGCTGACATTGTGTGATCCCATGACTTTGTATGCTTTGCTTCTGTTGTACTTGGTGATATATGACCTCTTGTGTCTTCCCTTGAATTCCCCTCATTGATTTGAGTACACTGTACTCGTACCACAGAGTAGGGGTTGTCCAAGAAAAGGCCACTAGAACTACTGTTCTTCCTCTCCTCCATAAGGATTTGAGGATACTGTCTGTATGTCCATGCCTGATTCCATGTATACCATTTTCCATCTTGCTGCTGATTTTGCCCACTTCTCTTAAACATTCTGGGCAATTTTCTTAAACTTGAGTGTGTTATTTGATAAGAATTTATGTATGCCATGTTTGCATCTCCTAGGGATTGAGTATAAGATACTAATACCACCCTTAAGAAATGGAGAACATAGCATAGCATAAATATCCAGCTCCTACCTGCAAAACAGAAACCAATGTTAGTAATAAACAGTATCACCATACTCTCCTCTACATAGATTTGAGCATGATGACTTCCCCTGCTTAACTCCTGCTTCACATTCTCCCCCAAACT
>NW_017689725.1:0-822 GCF_001879085.1 Nicotiana attenuata
GGAGGCAAAGACATAGGCATAGGCATAGGCATCTCTGAAGAGGGTGGAAAAGATTGAGTATTATCTTCTACCCTCCTCTTTGGTTTCCTAGCCTTTTCAGGACCCCGACAACCAGTATGGTCATTGTTACCTCGACCCTTGCCTGTCATATGCATAATGTAATACATATTTAGATTGAAACATATAAAGAAACTAGCTATAAACGAGAGTTATTAAAGAAACCAACTTTTTAAAGCTCATTGGCATATTGTTCCTCGTCCGAGAATTCTTCTTCCAATATGTGTTTAGGATGTTCCAAATCATTTTCTAAAAGTTCGTCCACTACTTGGTGAACACTGGAGATTTCGTTTTGATATGCAACATCTAACACATTCTCGACTTCCACCCTACCTACAGGCTTAGTTTTTATTACAACCCACCAATCGAATTTATCCGCCGCAATGGATAAGGAGCATAATACACTTTCCTAAGATTATGTGCAATTATGAAAGGATCATAGCGATCATACTCCCTCGTATTATTAACCTCAATTATGTTGTATTGATTGTGTACTCTTGTACCTCTTGTTGGATTTGGGTCAAACCGACTTGCATCTAAAGAGTATCTATTTCTTATATGGCCAACCTTTATATTCTAGTTCTATTATTTTTTTGAGCACACCATAATAATCAATATCTCCAACTTGGTTGCCATCACCACCTTGAACCCACACCCCACTGTTGTTGCTATTTTTATTTTTAGAGCAATCCTCTGTATGAAACTTATAACCATTCACAACGTACTTAGACATTGTTGTGACCTCAAGCCCAGGTCCCCAAGATA
>NW_017689725.1:4858-5808 GCF_001879085.1 Nicotiana attenuata
TTCAACTCAACTTCGTCTCCAAACTTCTCCTAACCCTTCTAAACAGATTCCACAAGTGTTTGAAGTGATTCCAAAGTGATTACACCATATCTCAACATCAAAACTTAGCTCTAGTGAAGAACAACACCTCTTTGAGGTTGTGTTGTCATTGAGGATTGTTGTGGGCTGTATTTGGATGAAATTCCAAGTTGTTGCTGCTGTCTAAGGTGAGTATAACAGCCTACTAATTGTGATTAAGCTTGCTTGTATGTTGGTTAAGTTGTTAGGATGATAAACTACAAGATAGTACTTGGATTAGCTTAAGTCACTTCTATGGTGTTGTATTGCTATTGAGGGTTGTTGTGAGCTGAATATAACTTGGATTTCGACTTGAAGTTACTATAGGAGTTGTGTGTATTGTCTTCTTGCATGTGCTTAAGGTTATCTTGATGTTGATTAAGTTAAATGAATGGAGTAGACGTCAACTAGTGAATAAAGCTACTAATTGAAGATAGTTGGAGTTGAGGATTGTTTCCTTTGTTATAAATATATGGTATAAGGATGGAATCATTGATGAATGACTTCATTATCATGTTAATGATACTGTTAAAGTAATGTAAGAAGTTATAAGGGGTGATATGGGTTATACGGATTCCAATCGGAGCTTGCCGCTCGTCGTGAAGTAGTTGTGACTTGTTGTTGTTATATGGTGTCTTGTTATTGATATTTATAGGTTGCTGGACTTCCCTGACTGTTGTTGTTGGTATATGGTATTGGAGGAGGCCCTTGTTACAAGGGAGATGCTGCCCGAATTTACGTAGACGAGCTACTAGCTTAAGTTACAGACTTGGCCTTTGCTCAACACTGATTTTGAATCTCCTTATGCTATGAGAGATCGAGTTGACTTGTTTGAAGAGTTGCTTAGAAGGTATTAAGGACTCAACATGTTTAAGGTATGTTAAGGATCTTCT
>NW_017689726.1:0-5808 GCF_001879085.1 Nicotiana attenuata
GGGTGCTCCAGCGTGCTCTTATTTCTAGCGCCATGCCACGAGAGTTCTTGTCGCCCACCAACCGTTCAGGGTTCTTCCATGGGTATTCAGGTCCTCCAGATTCTTCCGATTCTTATTTCAGTGCTATGCCGGAGAGTTCATACTGCCCGCCAGCTATTCAGGCTTCTTCTAGTGGATCTTCTGGTTTTCAGAGTCAGTCACCTGGGCAGCAGGTCGCCGCACCACGTTGTTTTGAGTGCGGAGACCCAGGTCACATGAGGAGGTACTGCCCCAGGCTTCGGGGCAAGGCTATACAGCAGGGACAGCAGTCCATGGTTCCAGCACCAGCGACCCAGCAGCCTAGGGGTGGAGGGCAAACAGGTAGAGGCCGTCCCAGAGGTGGAGGCCAGGCAGGGAGAGGTCAGCCAGCTGCGTCTCAGTCAGGAGGAGGCCAGACAGCCGGCGCTCCAGCCAGATTCTATGCTCTCCCGGCCAGGCCAGATGCATTGGCCTCAGATGCCGTTATCACAGGTATTATTTCAGTCAGCGGTAGGGGTGCTTCGATATTATTTAATCCAGGGTCTACTTATTCATATGTATCCTCTCTGTTTGCTCGTTTCCTTGTTATTTCCCCTGAGCTTTTGGATGTTCATGTTCATGTGTCCACTCCTGTGGGCGATTATGTGGTTGTGGATCGGGTCTACCGGTCTTGTGTGGTTACTTTCTGTTGTTACGAGACTATAGCAGACCTTCTGTTGCTTGATATGCTTGATTTCGAGGTCATCCTGGGCATGGATTGGTTATCCCCATATCACGCCATCCTTGATTGTCATGCCAAGACCGTTTCGCTAGCGATGCCAGGATTGCCGAGGTTGGAGTGGAAGGGTTCCACAGTTGATACGCCTAGTAGAGTTATTTCCTTCCTGAAGGCTCAACGCATGGTTGAGAAAGGGTGTTTGGCTTATCTGGCTTACGTTCGAGACACCACAGCAGAGTCTCCGACGATTGATTGGTGCAGTAGTCCGAGAGTTTGCCGATGTTTTTCCTTCTGATCTTCCTAGCATGCCTCCAGATCGTGATATTGATTTGGCTCCAGGCACTCAGCCTATATCCATTCCACCGTACCGTATGGCTCCTAAAGATCTAAAGGAGTTGAAGGAGCAGTTGGAGGAGTTGTTAGCAAAGGGGTTTGTCAGGCCCAGTGTATCGCCTTGGAGTGCAGCAGTGCTTTTTGTGAAGAAGAAGGATGGAACTATGCGGATGTGCATTGATTACCGCCAGTTGAACAAAGTCACCATCAAGAACAAGTATCCGTTGCCTCGTATTGATGATTTGTTTGACCAGCTACAGGGTGCTAGGGTGTTCTCTAAGATTGACTTGAGGTCAGGTTATCATCAGCTGAAGATTCAGCACTCAGATGTTCCGAAGACTGCATTCAGGACTAGATATGACCATTATGAGTTTTTGGTGATGTCCTTTGGGTTGACTAATGCTCCAGCGGCGTTTATGGCCTTGATGAACAGGGTGTTCAGGCCTTATATTGATTCCTTTGTTATCGTCTTCATTGACGATATCTTGATATACTCACGTAGCCTGGGGGAGCACGAGCATTTGAGAGTAGTGCTTCAAACCTTGCGAGAGCAGAGGCTAAATGCTAAGTTCTCCAAGTGTGAGTTTTGGCTAGAGTCAGTGGCATTCTTGGGGCATGTTGTATCAGGAGAGGGTATTAAAGTGGACCCCAAGAAGATTGAGGCAGTTTAGAGTTGGCCACGTCCCACTTCAGTGACTGAGATCAGGAGTTTCCTGGGGTTAGCAGGTTATTACCGGCGATTTGTGCAGGGCTTTTCATCTATTGCATCACCTTTGATCAGACTGGCCCAGAAGGGTGCCCCATTTCGTTGGTCCGATGAGTGTGAGGAGAGCTTTCAGAAGCTCAAGACAGCTTTGACTACAGCACTTTCTTGTATTGCCTTCCGGTTCAGGGATGTATACTGTGTATTGCGATGCTTCTCGCGTTGGCTTGGGATGCGTATTGATGCAGGAGGGACGAGTTATTGCGTATGCTTCGCGTCAGCTGAAGATTCATGAGAAGAATTACCCTGTGCACGATCTAGAGTTGGCGGCGATTGTTCATGCTCTTAAGATATGGAGGCACTATTTGTATGGGGTGTCATGTGAGGTTTACACCGACCATCGCAGCTTGCAGCATCTGTTCAAGCAAAGAGACCTTAATTTGAGGCAGCGCAGATGGCTTGAGTTACTAAAGGATTATAATATTACCATTCTTTATCATCCGGGTAAGGCGAATGTGGTCGCGGATGCCTTGAGCAAAAAGGCGGAGAGTATGGGTAGTTTGGCATTCATTCCTGCTGAGGAGAGACCATTAGCTTTGGACATTCAGTCTTTGGATAACAAACTTGTGAGGATGGACATTTCAGAGCCCAGCCGAGTTCTAGCATGTGTGGTTGCTCAGTCTTCGTTATTGGGGCAGATTAAGGCCCGGCAGTTCGATGATCTGCATTTGGCAGTCCTCAGAGAGACGGTACTTCAGGGAGGTGCCAAGGAGGTTACTATTGGCGAGGATGGTGTGTTACGGCTTCAGGGTCGTGTATGTGTTCCTAATGTGGATGGCTTGAGGAGGAGGATTCTAGAGGAGGCCCACAGTTCGAGGTACTCCATTCATCCGGGTGCTACGAAGATGTATCGTGACTTGAGGCAGCATTACTAGTGGCGGAGGATGAAGAAGGACATCGTGGAGTATGTAGCTAGATGTTTGAATTGCCAGCAGGTCAAGTATGAGCATCAGAGGCCAGGTGGCCTACTTCAGCAGATGCCTATTCCAGAGTGGAAGTGGGAGCGCATCACCATGGAATTCGTGGTTGGGTTACCGCAGACCTTGCGGAATGTTGATTCAATTTGGGTTATTGTGGACAGGTTGACCAAGTCTGCTCACTTCATTCCAGTGGCGACTACTTATACAGCGGAGAGGTATGCTCAGATTTATATTCAGGAGATAGTCCGGTTGCATGGCATGCCGGTTTCCATGATATCAGATAGAGGCCCTTAGTTCACATCTCATTTTTGGAGAGCCTTTCATAGTGGGTTGGGGACCCGTGTAGAGCTCAGCAAAGCATTTTATCCTCAGACCGACGGGCAGTCGGAGCGGACAGTTCAGATTTTGGAGGATATGCTTAGGACATGTGTTATTGACTTTGGAGGACAGTGGGATCAGTTCTTGCCCTTAGCAGAATTTGCATACAACAACAGCTACTAGTCCAGCATAGAGATGGCCCCGTACGAGGCTTTATATGGTCGTCGTTGTCGTTCACCTATTGGATGGTTCGAGCCTGGTGAGGCTAAGTTACTTGGCACGGATTTGGTTCAGGATACGGTAGATAAAGTGAAGTTGATTCGGGAGAGGCTTCGCACAGCTCAGTCCAGACAGAAGAGTTACGCGGATCAGAAGACGCGTGATGTATCATTCATGATTGGCGAGAAAGTTCTCTTGAAAGTCTCGCCAATGAAGGGCATTATGAGGTTCGGGAAGAAGGGCAAGCTGAGCCCAAGGTTTATCGGTCCTTTTGAGGTGTTGAAGCGAGTTGGAGAGGTTGCCTATGAGCTTGATTTACCTCCTAGTTTATCGGGAGTTCATCCAGTCTTCCATGTATCGATGCTTCGGAATTATCATGCCGATCTATCACATGTGTTGGACTTCGGTACCATTCAGCTCGATGAGAGTTTGGGCTATGAGGAGGAGCCAGTTGCCATTGTTGATAGACATGATCGTCAGTTGAGGTCCAAGAGGGTTTCTGCGGTAAAGGTCCAGTGGAGGGGCCAACCGGTTGAGTAGGCGACTTGGGAGTCCGAGGAGGACATGCGTAGCAGATATCCCCACTTATTCAGCTGTCCAGGTACTTTTCTATGTCCGTTCGAGGACGACCGTTTGTTTAAGAGGTGGAGAATGTAACGACCCGACTGGTCGTTTTACTGTTTAGAACCCCGTCCCTTAAATAAAACTTCCCGCGCTCGCTTTAGCTAATTCATGACTTGCGGGGACGGTCGGTTCGGAAGTTAGAAGAGCTTTGAGTAGGAATAAATCTAATTATTTCCTTAAGATTTTCTTAAAAGGCCAAGTTTGACTTCGGTCAACTTTCTTGGGAAACGGATCCGGATTCATGATTTGGCAGTCCCGGAGGGTCCGTAGGAAAATATGGGACCTGGGCGTATGCTCGGAATTGAATTCCGAGGTCCCTAGCCCGAGTAATGAATTTTTCTGTAAAATTGTTAAATCGAAGTTTTAAAGAATTAAAGAGTCTAAGTATTACATTGAAAACCTAGGTATCGGGGTCGGATTCCAGTTCCGAAACTTGGTACAAGTCCGAAATATCACTTAATACCTACCCGTGAAATTTGGTGTCAATCCGAGTAGTTTAAGGGCGTTTTGGCCCGTTGAAAGGAAATTTAGAACTTGAAGTTCATTAAGTTAAATCAATTGGTTTTGGGGTTCGATTCCTTGATTTAGCATTGTTTTGGGTGTTTCGAGGGTTCGAGTAGGTCCGCCTCGTGATTTCAGACTTGTCGGTATGTTCGGCGGGGCTCGGGAGCTCCGAGCGTCAAATGGTCGAGGTTCGAGCGAAGTTGAAACTTAGAGAAAAACCAACCTTGCTGCTTCTGTCATAACCGAGTCTGCGGTTCTGGGACCGCAGAAGCGGTACCGCAGACGCGGTCAACAACCCGCAGAAGCGGTATGGGGGCAGCTCGGGGAAATCGCAGAAGCGATTTCGAGATCGTAGAAGCGATTTCGAGACCGCAGAAGCGGTCCCGCGTAGGCGACTTCTCGACCGCAGAAGTGGTATTTCCAATCTGGGCCAGGACCGCAGAGGCGGCCCAAAACCGCAGAAGCGGTGGCCACAGAAGCGGGAATTCTTCCGCAGGAGCGGAAATAGCTGGGGGCAGACCTTCATTTAATTCGAACCCAACCTTCATTTCTACCATTTCTCACTCCACATTTGGGCGTTTGGGGAGCTTCCAAGAGAGGGTTTCCACATATATTGGTAAGGTAAGTAATCTCCCTACATTCTTAGCTTAAATACATGTATAATGAGTAGATTAAACACTAGAAATGTAGTAAAATCAAAGGGTTAGAGCTAGATCTAGGGTTTAAATAAAATTAAGATTTAACCATGTAAATAACTATGTAATGGACTAGAAATCATATATTTGTGATCCTTAGGTGATAGAGAACAACTTCCTTCGAAAAACCTCGGAATCCGGGCACGTGGGCCCGGGGTCGGAATTTAGGAAACTTGCGGGGAAGGTTGGGAATTCACTTAAATAGTTGGGATTCAGCCTTGTAAGCCCTTATTGACTAGTTCCTACATTGTTTAATTAGTTTGTGCTCGTTCGGCTTCGCTTTGAGGTTCGGGCTTGTTCTTGATATTTGGAAGTGCGCTTCGGAGCGAGGTGAGTCTCCTTTCTAACCTCGTGAGAGGGAATTATCCCTTTAGGACTAATAAATGATAATTTGCTATTAAATGCGGGGGCTACGTACGTACTAGGTGATGAGAGTCCGTGCGTAGCTACTATGATATTAAATGTTTGGGTAGTTTAGGACCCACGTCATGCCTAATGTGAGATATCCATTATTTGAATTATCGAAATGATCTTTTATGATATGCTAGAGACTAGAGAAGAATGAAAAGTGAACATAGGAATATTGTTGAACCTTGTAAGGATTTCCTTGTATATAAATGATGCCTTTGTGTGCATTCTTGATGTTTTACTTGATATTTGTGGATCGGCCGATCGCCTCGGTGAAATAGATGCATC
>NW_017689727.1:0-926 GCF_001879085.1 Nicotiana attenuata
TATAATTTGAGAATAAAAAAGAAATCCACACTTTACAAGCTATACGTAAGTATTCCACAAAATTTCTCATTATTTAGAGATATTTCTATATTTTTATTCTTTTGAATTATTTTTAGCCGGATCCGCGTACCCGTATCCGTACTAGGATCCATATTCCCGAATTTTAGAATTTACATCTCGAAGGATCCGACCTCTAGATCTGCACCGGTGTCGGACACCCGCACCCGTGTCCGAGCAACTTAGATTTTTGGAACCCTAGGTTCTAAATTTTGTGGAGAAACTTTCTCAAACTTGTGGTAAGCTTCTTACTCTATCTGTATGTGAATTAATATATCTTTTGCATGGTGAATTTTAGTCATTTAAAATCAGAAATTTAATCCCGTTTTTGAATTGGACAGCAGTTAGTATTTTGGGCATAACCTTTTCTCTAAAAACCGGATTAGGGTGATTCAAAAGGTTGTAAAAAGATAAGAGATATATCTACAATTGTTATAGAGACCAAATCGTCCAGTTCTGTGGTTTACTGCCTCAAAAATCTGCTGCAATACTAGGCAGAGCTGCTGCCCAGGTTTTCTCCTTAAGAATTGTGGAGACCCATTCAGACCCTAATTTTGTTTATATTCAACATGATTTAGTTTATATATTCTTAAGCTCCAGACCTTAAGTGAATATTTGACCATGTATATAAAGGACATCTGTATAAGCTAAGAAGGTTGACATAATGACTTGACTTGCTTTGAGGATCTATACTACCTTAATACTTGGTTGAGCTTTAGCTAGCGTTTGGCTATGGATTCCCAATTTGTTTGAAAATCTGATTTGGGTGAAGTTTGTTTGAAGATGAAAATGTGTTTGGACATGCGTTTTCAAAACATAATCCCTAAATTTATTTTGGAAAAAACTATGTAATATTATTAGTTGTTTGT
>NW_017689727.1:2978-5807 GCF_001879085.1 Nicotiana attenuata
AGTTTGACAAAATTTTCGACCAAGTTGCGACCAACGTTGGTCGCTAATTTATTTAAAATCATTATTTTATTATTTTCACCAGTTTAGCGACCAACTTTGGTCGCTTTTCTTGGCAGACCAACTTTGGTCGCTAATGTTTGGTTGCTTTATGCAGGAATTCTAGTAGTGAATCTTCGTTACGTTTATCATAACCTGCAGTGAAAACACAGTTGACGATCTACTTAAAATACAAACCTAAGGGAAGAAGCAAAAGAAAACAAAGGTCACAAAGCAAAGCATAAAGATAAACCAATTGAATATTCATTAACATCAGGATGTTCCTAAATCTTTAGACAAATGTATCCATGAATAGAATAAAAGAATCTTCACAAGGTAGGGGTAAAGTCTGCGTACACACTATCCTCCCCAGACCGCACGGTGTGGGATATTACTGGGTATGTTGTTGTTTTGTTGTAGAATAAAAGAAATAGTTGTTACTGACCTAGTTAATGGCATGAGTAACCTACTTCTTTAAATTATTTTTGAAAATGCCCAGCAAAATTAACTTGTGCTCCCAAAAAAAAAAAAAATGGGGAGAGACAAAGATAGATAGCCTATGTATGTGTGTGGGGTAGCTTATAACTTAAATAAAAAATTGGTACCTTTGTTTCATGCCCTGAAAAAATGACAGCCCCAACAATGTACTGTGTGTTTCTCAGACTGCAGCCCTGTACAAAATAGAGGTAATATCAAGAAGGAAAATGCAAGTCATATTCAACAAGTATACTTTCTCCGCATCAGAGAAGAAGGATAGCAAACTGCAGAGAAACTCCAAGTTTAATGCACAAAATGGAAAAGAGAAGGACTCAAGTTATCTTAACATGAACTACCAATAAGAGTCGATAAACCATAACTTTCCATCTACATAATATCGTGTGAACCTATGTTGCTCGGACTCTCCGAAAATGTGGCCGGATACGTGTCGGATCCTCCAAAAGTAGTGCATTTTTGAAGGATCCGACACGGGTGCGGCTACATTTTGGAGAGTCCGTGCAACATAGGTTGGAACCTTTGTAGGAGTGGGAATTTTACAGTTAAATCCGCATATACTCTAATTGCTACTTCAAACCAACAGTTAGGACAATGGCCATGGAGGTATATTTGGAAAGTAAAGCACCTTTCAAGGTGGTATGCTTTTCATGGTTAGTTGCAAGAAAGGCTTGTCTAGCCCAAGAGGACTTGAGTAGAAGAGGTTTTCAGCTATGCTCTAGATTCCTATTATGTGGTACAACTATAGAAACAAACAACCATTTGTTTCTTCATTGTCCTACTGTAGCAGCTCTTTCTTAATATTGTGGGCATTAAATAGAGCATGCCAGCTAATACTTGTGAGCTATTGAAGTGTTGGAATTACAATGGGGGTATTGTGAGACAGAAGAAATGGTGGCGATTGGTTCCTGCTTGCATTTGGTGGACAGTCTGGAAGGAGAGAAATTTAAGAACTTTCGAAGACAGAAGCAACTCTTTACGGAACATCAAGATGAAGTGTTAACTTTTGTTTCATTTCTGGTGTAAAGAAAGTTGTGTAGAGGAGGCAGAATCTTTAGTAGACCTGTGTAATCTTAGGTTGACATAGCTGGTTTTTGTCTTCCTTGTAAATATGGTTTGGCACTCCCTAGTGCTGTTTTCTTTATTAATATATATGTTACCATTATTAAAAAAATAGAACATTAGATTAATAGTATTTTATTTTTTATTTGAAGTTCGTATTTATTAACTTTCAAATAAAAACAATTTTTGTACATTTAGATGTTAAAAAATAAATAGTCTTAATTATTTAGTATTCAGATCTTAATACACATCTTGATGTTCGTATGTGCATTTTGATTTAGATAGCTTAATCGTAATACATATCTTAAAATTCAGTTGTGCATTAGACTCAAGACGTCTAATCTTAAAAAACTTTCTTTAAATTTAAGTTTTCATGCTATTTAAAAGCTATTTTGTTAAAAGAATTAATTTTCTTTGTTTAATTCATATATGTATTTGTATTTAGTTTATTAGATACTTAAAGAATTTCTAGCTTAATTAACTTACGGAAAATTATTTACTAGTGACAGACCTTTAAGGAGACGTAGAGATCTTTTGAAGGCCAATAAGGAGAATAGAAAAAAACTCTTATGGGGGGCTAGTATATATATTTTAAGAGAGTAATGACTATTCTCTACATATTATTGGTAAAATGGGATTATAGTGTAAATTTGTAAAGCATAATAGAAAGAACTTTCTGTGATTTTTCTTTCCTATTCGTTTGATCTCTCAAAGTCTTTTCCTCCTTCATCTATCAAACACCATTGAAGAGCAAAACGCATACACATGCAACTCTTTTTCCATCATTAAAACCCAAGTTTTAAAACATTAAAACCTATTTGCTTATCTATTGAAGGAAGATTTGGATTTTACCTTCAAGAATCAAGATGAGTCGAGCTTATTTTTGGCTAAGTTGCTCCGACACGGCAGTTAGGTGCCTCACCCGTGTAGACACGACACTAGCATGGGTGTGAGTATGAGATCCATACCGGATGTGGTCAAACAATTTTGGGTACTTTGACCACGACAGACGGAAACATTCGAGACGCGATACAATTTGATTCCTGAAATTAGAACCAAAAGTAGGGTAAATTTGAAGAAAATAACATACCTTATCTAGGAAATCAATCTTTTACTTATCTATAATTTGAGAATAAAAAAGAAATCCACACTTTACAAGCTATACGTAAGTATTCCACAAAATTTCTCATTATTTAGAGATATTTCTATATTTTTATTCTTTTGAATTATTTTTAGCCG
>NW_017689728.1:0-944 GCF_001879085.1 Nicotiana attenuata
AAAGAAAGAAAATCAAAAAAGTCAAAAAAGAATGAACAATGTAGAAGAAATGAAGGGATTCAATAAAGTAAAAAGATGAAAGGCGTGGAAAGATTAGAAAGGAGAAAAAGGATTGAAATGAACAGAAAGAGTGACAGTGTGTCTCTCTAACCCCTAAGAAAGAAGTAAATGACTCAAAGAGTCAAGAGAATGTGTAGCCAAAAATGAAAGCAAATGAAGTGCTAAAGGGAAGATGAAACCTTCTTAGACCAAATATATCCTACCCTGAACCAAAAGCCTTCATTGTATCCCTATAAAAGCCCTATATGATCTTGAGTTGAGTGAAGCTTACATTAGTGGTTACTCACATAAGGGGCAAACTTATGGTACTTAGAGCCGAACTTGTGACCTTTCTTTGAGAAAGATGAGTGTGTTTTCCACAATCCTCGTTCTGAGTGCTATAATCTAAAAGTGAGGTTTTGCTTAAGGAAGAGTGAGGAGTATGAGTCTGGGTTCCACAATGACCAAAGCAGTAGAAGGAGCTTCCTTGATGAGTTGAGTCAACTCTTGATGCTTTTGTGTCGCACTAAAACCATGGTGCTTAAAAAGGTTGAATGTTGTTAATGATTCATTTGAATTGAGGGCAATTGTTAGTCCCAATTGATGCTAGATGAGGTCACTTTAGGTCAGCTGAATTTTCTTGGTTTTATTCTTAAGGAGGTGGGACTTACTTTGTTTGTTTGAGGACAAGCAAAAGCTTAAGTTTGAGGGAGTTGATAACTAGGGATTCTAGTCTATTTTATACTCCTTTTTGCTTGAGTTTTGGATTAAAAGTGTATACATGTAATCCCGAAGGCTTACATGTTGTGCTTGTTTGCAGTGTTTGGTCAAAAAGTGACAAAGAAGTCAAAACCAGCTCAAAAAGGAGTGAAACCTGCACAAGTGCCAAGAACAAGTCAAAGCAC
>NW_017689728.1:5015-5807 GCF_001879085.1 Nicotiana attenuata
ATTTTTCATATTTTCTCAAACCCAAACACACTTAGGCGATTTTCCAAGAACAAGTCTTCTTCCAAATCAATTGTAAGTTAGTTTTTACTCATTTCTTTCAATCATTAACATCTTTTAACATGATTTCAACCTAAAATCAAAGATTTCATGGGGGAAATTAGGTGTTTTGGGTAGAACCTAGGTTTTTCAATAATTGGGGATTTGGACCTCGATTTGAGGTCCGATTTCAAAACAAATTATATATTTGAGTTTGTGGGGGAATGGGTAATCGATTTTTGGTTCGAACCTCGGGTTTTGACCACGTGGGCCCGGGGGCAATTTTTGACTTTTTGGGTAAAACTTTGGAAAACTCATTTTCATGCATTGGGGTTGATTCATTTAGTGTTTATTGATGTAATTAAGTAATTTGTGATTAGATACGAGCGAATTGGCGGTGTAATCGAGGGGTAAAGCTATAATTGAGACTTGAGTTGTGTTCAAGGCATCGAGGTAAGTGTTTGGTCTAACCTTAGCTTGAGGGATTAGGAGTTGAGTCCTATTTGCTATGTGGTATTAGTCGTGTACAACGTATAGGCATGGTGACGAGTATCTATACATTGGTGTCTAACATGACCGTGAGTCTTTATATTGTGAATATCTTGATTCCATTGTATTCTTCATGCCTTGGTGATGATTTCTAGTTGTTGTGAAAAGTTTGTGGAAGGAATTGAGTCCTTTGAACATCTTGGAGCATTGGCTCGAGTTATATTATGAACTGTGAAAGTATATGAGATGATTGAACCCTTTGGAGCA
>NW_017689729.1:0-969 GCF_001879085.1 Nicotiana attenuata
CAGCAATCAGGAGCCCACCTGGAGAACAAGGGAAGTACAATTTAAATTTTAGCTTTTAATTTTTAATATTTGATAATATGATGTGCCCAGCCACTAAACTGGGGCAGAAAATTTTCTTTGTTTGTTTTGTTGCAGTCAGGCGCCCACCTAGAGAACAAGGGAATACTTTTCAAGCTTCCGCAGTCAGGAGCCCACCTGGAAAACGGACACACATTTCAAATAATAACAATCAGGCATCATTCGGAGGAATGGCAGCAATGTAGCCAACCACAATGCAAGACAACAACAGGAATACCATCGGAAGATTACAAGACAAATTCAAGGCAACACAAGAACAAGTTAGAAGACATAGATAGGACCCTCTTGTAATTCGTAGATCATAGCTTAGGCTAGCTTCTTTTTTATTTTAACACGGTGTAATAAGGAGGTCAGCGAGCAGTAGCAACAGCAACAGCAGTGAAATCACCGCTCCTGTTAGTCCCAGCTACCAAACCTTCCCGAACTACACTGACCTGATTCCTGTTTAGCCCAGGATATGTAGGCAACCTTTGAAGCAGGGTGCGGTCAAATCTTTTCAAAATGCTTCACACGGAATATTCAAACGGGCAAAAATCGCTCGTTTCCGCTCACTTATCTTTGCACGAAAACTCTTCATGTTTCCAGGCAAAGAGGGGCAGCTGTGAGCACGTGATTTTTGCCCTAAGCAATAATTCCCAAAAATCTCAAACAAAACAATTTCTTTAGTATTTTATAATTTTTGTGAATTTTGTGGCATTTTCTTGGTAATTGTTGCATTTTTATTTGTGCATTTTAATTCATATGAAAATACAAAAATATGCATTTTTGCATTTAGGATTTAATTTCATATTTTAGTATTGATTTGTTTTAGTAACAAAATAGTTAAGAAAATAACAAAAAAGGTCCAATTTGTCATTTTTTGGTTTAGTTTGTCATTCTCTTTAGGTAATT
>NW_017689729.1:5389-5807 GCF_001879085.1 Nicotiana attenuata
TTCAGCAATCAGGAGCCCACCTGGAGAACAAGGGAATACTTTTCAAGTTTCAGCAGTCAGGCGCCCACCTGGAGAACAAGGGAAGTGTAATTCAATTTTAGCTTTTAATTTTTAATATTTGATAACATGTTGTACCTAGTCACCAAACTGGGGCAGGAAATTTTCTTTGTTTGTTTGTTTTGTTGCAGTCAGGAGCCCACCTGGAGAACAAGGGAATACTTTTTAAGTTCAGCAATCAGGCGCCCACCTGGAGAACAAGGGAAGTACAATTTAAATTTTAGCTTTTAATTTTTAATATTTGATAATATGATGTGCCCAGCCACTAAACTGGGGCAGAAAATTTTCTTGTTTGTTTGTTGCAGTCAGGCGCCCACCTAGAGAACAAGGGAATACTTTTCAAGCTTCCGCAGTCAGGAGC
>NW_017689730.1:0-689 GCF_001879085.1 Nicotiana attenuata
GATTGGGTAACGAAATTGAAGATGCCTGAGGGTTATGCGTCGAATTTTGGGGAAAAAGTTGATATGGAGGTAGGGAAGTTGAGCCATTTGAAAAGTCATGACTGTCATGTTTTCATGGAGACCTTAGTGCCTATTGCATTTTGTGGTTTGCCTGAACGAATCTGGAAACCCATCACACAGATTAGTTTGTTTTTCAAAGACTTGTGTTCTTCCATATTAAGGGAAGAAAACCTACTCTGGATGGATCAGAACATTCGTGTAACTTCTACTAAGATGGAAAAGATATTTCCATGTGGGTTTTTTGATGTGATGGAACACCTTCCAATCCACCTTGTACACGAGGCACGACTTGGAGGGCCTGTTTAATGCAGATGGATGTATCTCTTTGAGAGGTAATATTTTAAGTTTGATGTAATTTTCTGTTTTAATTTAAATAAATGTTCTTGGTTAACCTGGAATTATGTAGGACAATTGGCAAATGCAAATAATTTGTTAAGCAGAGGAATATGATTGAAGGATCTATATGCGAAGCTTATCTTGTGAAGGAAACTGCTCATTTTTGTTCTTATTATTTTGAGAGTAATGTGCCATGTGCTAGGAATAGGCCCAACAGGCACACGATCGACCTTAGGAATGATCCATTATATCCGCCTATGTCCATATTCAATCAACCAGGCCGATGTTCTAAG
>NW_017689730.1:4528-5807 GCF_001879085.1 Nicotiana attenuata
TTCTTCCCATCCTCCACAAATAGCCCATTCTGGATACCGTCATGGTGAAGAAAGTTCATCAGATGGTGATGATAATGATGTACAGAACAATCTTTGAACTTATTAGTTTATACTAGACAAATACAATCGGTTTTCGAATGGTTTTGTAATAACAGTTAACTTATTAGTTTGGTTAGCTTAAAGTATAAAGTTCTATTGAACTTTATACTTTGTTCGTTATAATGTTGTTATTGTGTTGTTTTTGTTGTTGTTGTTGTTGTTGTTGCTTTTTAGTTGTTATTGTTGCTTGTTGTTGTTGTTGTTGGCATAAAATGCCTATTTAGGAATTTTGGTAAGCTGGCAGGTGGTGTAGCTAACAAAACAGGCAGTTCCTGCCAGCAATATACCAAAAAAGCGACCAACTTTGGTCGCTATTTGGTCGCTTCTCTATTAAAAAAAATAATTTTCTGGGAAATAGCGACCAAGGTTGGTCGCTATATAACCCAGAATTCACCAAAACCGACCAACATTGGTTGCTATTTCCCAGAAAATTAACAATTTCTGGAAATATAGCGACCAAAGATGGTCGCTTAATACCAAAAAAAATAATTAATTCATGAAGTTAGCGACCAACCTTGGTCGATAATTTCAAAAAAATTTAAAAATATTATAGTATAGCGACCAACTTTGGTCTCTATTTTCCAGATTTTAATATATAATATTTTTATATGCAGACCAAAGTTGGTCACTACTTTATGATTAATAATAAATAAAAAAAATGTAATTTACATAAAGAGACCAACTTTGGTCGTCAAAATTATATTATTAAAATAACAGAGCGACCAAAGTTGGTCGCTGTATTGGGAAAAAACTGAATTTATATAAGATGACGTGTCATAACACGTGGACAGGTCAAATAGTCAAAGCGTGGTAATCAGTTAGAAGGTACGAGCAACAACAGATGCGGGAGAGACGATACTTAAAGGCACGAGCTATTATTCAAATGAAATGAGACTCGTACCTGTTCGAGTCATTTAAAGCTCGAAGATCGGAAGGAATTGAAGAAATGAATCTGATAGCGTAAAGGAATCCAAATTCAGCATTAAATGCCAAATACGTTGAGAGAATTTGTATTTAATAGGAATGATTGAGTAACGTTTCTTTTAATGTCATTTATTGCTCATAATTGCCTCATTAAGACAAAGGCATTACACTTTCTCCTAGAATTAACTATAAAAGGGGAAGGTCTCAACATCTGTAGGACACGAATATCATTGAGATTATACTGAAATATATACTT
>NW_017689731.1:0-5807 GCF_001879085.1 Nicotiana attenuata
TCATCAATTTCTAAACCGAGACATGGATTCCATCAACTAATTATTACTTCGCCAATGTACATTATTATTATCCAATTTACCAAGCATATTGACCCAGAAAGAATCTCGCCTTTTAATAAATCAAAACAATAATAATATACACAGCTAATAATAATTATATCAAGATTAAGAGTATAAGTACATTTACTGGCTAGAGAGTTTATTTTATTAAGTCAGTATAAAATACTTATCTCTACTTGGTCCGTTAAATACATACAAAATGTACTAGCACAAGAAGTTGGAATTAAACCATTCCCATAATCAAGATAAATTATATTTAATCTTGTGCTACAATCATTCCTGATGGTTTGTCCAATTCCATCACTAGATTGTGAACTCAAACTTTATACTTATAAGAACCGATGATTTAATCTTTCGTGTATAAGCTTAACTCTATACACTAAATCATCTACTATATAATCAAAGGACACCGACTAATATATAATCTATTAAAACTTTATTAAAATTGAATGAACAATATTATCATAACAAATACTATATCTAAACCAAATCCATGGTTAATAGTATATATCCCAACAATTTCTCCTATATGTTACTTCCAATGTTCATTGGATTCTCCTCATCATCCTTTTTCTCCCATGCTCTCTTCATTATTGCACAAATTATTCTTGTCATCCTTTTTCATTCTACCTAATTTTCAATCATTTGGTTATTTGAGTTGTGTTTGTTGTAATTCCATCTCCCCTTTCTTCTACCGCTTCTTTTACTTTGTTGTCTCTTCCTTCTTTTTTGGTCCATTCTGACACTAAGTATAATATTTTTCTGAAATGTGTGGATCTTGTTATTTCCAACATTGATCAAAATTAAACTTCATTGCAGATCCATAAATAATTTGGTAGATCCATAAGCAAAGTAAAAATTTTGCTCAATCTGTTGCCAGAGATGAGGACATTTATGTTTCGCCATGACTATAAATAAAGCTCAACGCCAAACTTTAGACTTTGTTGGCATTTATTTGCGAGAACCCTTATTTTCTCATGGTTAACTATACGTTGCTTTATCGAGAGCTAAAGGTTCTAACTGTGTCAAGGTATTAATTAGACCACCCACAGTTGATGACGATGATGACCATTCCACATATAACGTAGTCTATGATGAAATTATCAAAAAACCTCTTTCTTTAACTTAAATCATCATTCCCAACAGTAAGTCCGGCGTACAACTTGATCATTCGAAATAGTCTTCCATTTTGTAGTATATTTATTCTGCCAATGTCACATATGCTCACTTGCCAATGTTACATATGCTCACTGTTATATTATGATATGATATGCTTGCAGATTATATCCAGATGGCAGAAAGGCTTAACATCAATGCAATTACTCCAAAAACAGAAGAATGGACCTGCAAAGTCCAAGTAGTTGATAAAGGCAAACCTAGAGACAACAGGAAGAAAACAAAAAAGTATCAACTAATTATTCTGCAAGATGAAGAGGTGCTCTTTTGAGACACATAACTCTGCCAATAGTAAATGAACTAATATTATTGCTGCTTATATATTTGCTTAACAAGTTACAAGAAAACACTAAGCACTAGAAAAAGTTAACTTACACATATTTGAGTATCCTAATTTTGTCTTATTTTGATACAGGAAAACTAAGTCGAGTGCATTATATCCAATGCTGAGATAACGCATTTTGAAGATTTATTTTGTCCTTTTCACACTTACTTGGTGTCAGTTGCACAAGTCAAAGAATCAAATTATATGTATGGAAATTCAGTTAACAAATTTACTTGGACAATTGATAGAAGCACGATTGTTGAGCCAGTGGAAACTGCCAATCCTTTAGAAGATACACTGCCGCCGCCGACGCGGCTAACTCTTACACAATTTGACGATGTAACGACCAGGCCGGTACCGCTCCGTTTCCCCTATTTCTGCTTCTTATTGCTTTGTTTATCGGTTCTATATGTGGTCGGGTTGGTTGGCTCGGGTTCGGAAAGGTTTTGGTAAGGTTTGAGACACTTAGTCTCTTTTGAGGAAGCAAGTTGGAAAAGTCAACCGGGTGTTGACATACGTGTAGAGGGCTCGGATGTGAGTTCTGAAGGTTCGGATAGCTTCGGAAGGTGATTGGGACTTAGGAGCGTGATCGGAATGTATTTTGGAGGTCCAGAGTAGATTTAGGCTTGAATTGGCGAAACTAGATTTTTGGCGTTTTCCGGTTGATAGGTGAGATTTTGATATAGGGGTCGGAATGGAATTCCGGGAGTTGCAGTAGTTCTGTTGTGTCATTTAGGATGTGTGTGCAAAATTTCAGGTCATTCGGACATGGTTTGGTTGGGTTTTTTATCAAAAGCGTAATTTAGAAGATTTTGGAATTCTTAGGCTTGAATCTGATGCGAATTTGGTGTTTCGATGTTGTTTTGAGCATTCCGAAGGTTGGAACAAGTTAGAATGATGTTATTGGGTATGTTGGCATGTTTGGTTGAAGTCCCGAGGGCCTCGGGTGAGTTTCGGATGGTTAATCGAACCATTTCATGTTGTTGAGAATTGCAGAAAACTGCTAAAGTGTTGCAGAGAAATTTGACCTTCGCGTTCGCGAGTAGGCCCTCGCGTTCACGAAGGGTTAGCAGGTGAGGTCAGAGTTTGGGCCTTCGCGTTCGCGAGGGAGGTTCCGCGTTAGCGAAGGGCTGGGACCTTGTGCATCGCGTTCACGAGGGAGGCTCCGCGTTCGCGTAGAGGAAGTTGAGCAACTGGGATTCAGGGTGTTTTGTTCATCGCGTTCGCGAGAAAGGGAGCGCGTTCGCGAAGGTTGGGATGAGGAACCATCGCGTTCGCGAGGGACTGGTCGCTTTCGCGTAAGGGGAAATTTCGTCAGAGTTAGATTGTGCTTCGCGAACGCGAGGCGTTGACCGCGTTCGCGAAGAAGGATTCGAGGCCTGGGCAGAATGTTTAAATAGCCATTTGGTCCGCAATTTTGGGGTTAACTTCCACCATTTTTGAGCGATTTTGGAGCTTTTTGAAGAGGATTGAAGAGGTATTCAAAGGGAAACACTTGGAGGTAAGATTTATGGACTTAATACTCGATTCTTATGTGGATTCTACCTAATTAATCATGGAATTTAAGCCTAATATTGAAGAACTAGGGCTTGTAATTGGAGACCTAGAATTTGGGATTGGAGGGGTCGTTTGTGGTTGGGTTTTGATGCTTTTGATATGAATGAACTCGGGGAGTGATAAGGAGTCCATTGATGTGATTTTTATCGGAATCCGAGACGTGGGCCCGGGGGTCGGGTTTGGTTAATTTCGGGATTTGTGTTTTTTTTCGATTATTTTCGAGTGGGCTTTGTCCCCTTAGCATATTTTGATGGTTACGTTCTGAATTCGCTTAGATTCAGAGCATCCGGAAGCCGATTCGAGGGGAAAAGGCATCGCGAGCTAAAGTTTGGGCCGGATTGAGGTGAGTAATAATTTTAAATGTTGTCCTCAGGGTATGAAACCCCGGATAACACAGCGTTAGGCTATGTTGAGGTGACGCACACGCTAGATGATGAGCGTAGGGTTGTGCACCATTGGGGATTGTGACTTAGTCCATCCCGAATGACTCTTTTACCGTGTATTTGATTGCAAACTGTTTGATGTTATTATGTGTTGGGCTAAATGCCATGTTTGGGCTTCGTGCCAACTATTTAGACCCTTAGGGCATTTTTGCTGCCATTTCCTCACAGTTTTTACTTTATACTTGTACTTAGTCATGCTATATTTTACTGTTCTCATAACTCAGCCATGTTTACTCTATTTTAACACCTTAAATGACATTTTAAAAGATATTTTGAGCTGAGCATCATGTTTTACTATTGCCCGAGTGGCTTATGAGATTCTAACTCAGTAAGGCCGAGGGCTTGTGTTGTTTTGGGTCGGGCTGCATGCCGCAGCGTTGATACACTGATTATGATTATGAGGCCGAGGGCCTGAGATTGTACGCCATGAGGTGGCTTGTTGATATGAGGTCGAGAGCCTACTGATTATGCCACGAGATGGCTTGATATTGCACTTGGGACGTAAGGGGCCCCTCCCGAAGTCTGTACACCCCAGTGAGCGCGGGTACCCATTGTGATATGAGATATAGCCCAAGGGGCTGGTATTTTTGTTTCATGTTATTGCCCGAGGGGCTGATTCTGCTGTTGTTATGCCCGAGGGGTGGATTTTATGTGTTTATCTTCCTAGCTGCCTTTCATTTACTTGTTTAACTGCTTAAAGGATGCTTTATGAGATTATACTATTTAATTGTATTTTACTGATTTTATTCTGCCTTTTTATAGCATATTGTTATGTTTAACGTGATTTCTTATCGCTCAGTCTCCATTTATTGTTATTACTCACTGAGTTGGAATACTCACTTTACTCCCTGCACCCTGTGTGCAGATTCGGGCGCTACAGGTCCTACTTGCGAGGGTTGAGAGCTTCTAGCAGACTTCGAAGATTCACTAGGTAGTTGATCGGCATTTCGCAGCCCAGTGCTTCTCCCTCTATCTTATTTTCTCCTGTTTTAGTTATGTAATAGTTGTGTAGACTCTTTCAGACTTGTAGTTTTTATGATAGATGCTCATGACTGGTGACACCCCGATGTCGGGCTATGTCTATTCCGCAACTGTATTGTTTACCTTATTTTGGGGTTTTTATTATTATGTTAGGACTTGGTTTTATTACTTAATTGCTTAAAAATAAATTGGGAATATGTCGGTTGGCCTTGTCTTCACGAGAGGCGCCATCACGACCGGGTCCGGGTTTAGGGTCGTGACAAGTTGGTATCAGAGCCTAGGTTACATAGGTCTCATGAGTCATGAGCAGGTTTAGTAGAGTCTTGCGGATCGGTACGGAGATGTCTGTATTTATCCTCGAGAGGCCGCAGAACCTTTAGGAAAACTTCATATTCATGAAATTCTTGTCGTGTGAACCTATTGATCCGAGTACTAAACTTCTGTTATTATATTCTCTGATGTTCTTAACGTCAATACCACACAAGAGGGGGACGGGGTGATTTGTGTGGTACCCAATTTTCACTTTAGAAGAACCTGGTTCTTCTAGGTGTACTTACTACTACTATTTGCGGAATTAAGAGTGCATAAAATAAAGAACACAGAGATTTTTACGTGGAAAACACCTGGCTCAAAGGGTGAAAAAACCACGACCTACTACTCAGTAGGATTTTCCCAAACTTCCACTATAATCACTGAGCCAAAACAGCATTTACAAAACTCATGTAAACCTAAGGATTAAACTCTAATCCCAGTGTAGCACACAGCCTCAACTGTTGCGACAACTTCAAGTTAACTCTAACTTGAATACTCAAAGTACCTAATACAATTGCTTCTATGAAAGGTGGAAAGGTACAACTTTAAAACACCTACTACAATTGAACTAAAATAAAAGAAAGACACAATGGAATTGGTTCTTCTATCTTGTCCAAGTAGCTTCAGGAATGCACACTTGAATCTCACATAAATTGCTTGCAAAATTGCCTCGCTCTTTTGCTCTCAATTTAGTTTTAAATTCTGCGTTTGTGCAATACCTGTAAAAGAGAACAATCACTGTTATTTAATGAGTTAGTAATCAGAGTTTGATTGAGACTCAATTGCTGATCTTCCATCGAAGTTGAGTCCTTGAACATACAAACTCCAACCCTTTCCTTATCCGGATTGTGTCCTCTTCCCACTGAGAAGACTTTCTCTCCTCATCCAATACTGCAACCTTTTCGACTTAGTTCAGGAGATATTGCTGCTTGATCACTGAGACTTATCTCCTT
>NW_017689732.1:0-391 GCF_001879085.1 Nicotiana attenuata
TTACGATAAGCCTATGCTTGTATTTCTAAGTGACTAACTTCTCTTCATATCATGTAGTGGGGAAAGTGGATCTGGGAAGACGGAAACGGCAAAGTATGCGATTGAATACTTGGCTATGATTAGTGGAGGAAACAATCGGATAGAAAGCGAGGTTATGCAGACAAGTTGCATATTGGAGGCTTTTGGGAATGCCAAAACTCCCAGGAATAACAACTCCACTCGATTTGTCAGTCTCTACACTTGCTTCCATCTTTTCTGCCCCCTTTTTTATGGGGGGGGGGGGGGGGGGGTAGGGGGAGTAGTAGTTTTATTTTTAGTTTAGTTTAGTCCCGTTTTTCCCGTTTTTGACCTTACGTTAACGTAACGTACGAACGTTGGTTTCGTTCGTTAG
>NW_017689732.1:4833-5807 GCF_001879085.1 Nicotiana attenuata
AAACACCTAGAACACTTTTAAATCGTTTTTCGTTTTTGTTTTTACCCCTTTTGTAGTATTTTCTTTCTTCTTTTCTCTATATTTCAATTTTGCGTAATTTGGGAATTAAGAAGAGACCACTACCCTCAATTTCCGAAATTTTATACACTAAAGTTTTTGTATGGTACCATTCAACTTTTTACAAACATACTCACATGACACACGCAGACACCCACCATATGTTCATATTGTAGAAAATCTACTCGGCATTGAAAGTTGAAAATTGCAAATTATCCAGTACACAGTAATGATATATCATCTCTTGATCTATGGATTCCAATGATGCCCTTTGCAGAAATCCATCGGGCTGATATCTTTATTGGATGAAGAGTCAAATTTTCATAAAGCGACTGACTTGACCTTTACCAATAAGCTTAAGCAGCACCTGAAAGCTAACCCTTGCTATAAAGGAGATAGAGAAGAATTTGGCATTCGCCATTATGCTGGAGAGGTCAGTTTCTTTTCGAAATGTATCCCTTTTGGTGTCAAAACCTGTGCCATATAATGTCTCTTTAGATGTGAAGCGGCAATTTCCTTGAACTGAGACTCTTGTGAGACAATTAAGGTTTGGGATCTGATACATTAGAATTTGCTCATGGACAATAGTTAATGTTTCAATTAATAAAGATCAATAAGCTTCTTCAAGTATATCTAATATTCGTTACTCGCTTTAATAGTTCTGTTTTGACCATCATAAAGTTTTAATTTTATCTTTTTAGGTCATCTATGACACAAGTGGCTTCTTGGAGAAGAATAGAGATACGGTGCACTCTGACATTATTCAGCTACTCTCGTCAAGCAGTGAACACTTGCCCAAGTCGTTTGCTTCTTCTTTTGCTAATCAGTCCGCAGATTTTCAGAAGCAAACAGTTGCTACTAAATTTAAGGTAGTTATGTCATTTTCTTAATTCCTTATAAAACTAGATGTGCTGGTA
>NW_017689733.1:0-5807 GCF_001879085.1 Nicotiana attenuata
ATACGATCAACTAAGGAGGACCGGGAAACCACACAAGCTAGAACTCGACTGGGCTCCGATAGATCCAATCTCACGAACTGGCTGGCTAAGGCCTGAACATCCATCGCCATAGGCCTCTCTGAAGCTGGTAAATATGCCAAACTCCCCAAACTCTCCGCCCGGCAACTCAAAGCATCCGCCACCATATTGGCCTTGCCCGGGTGATATAGGATAATGATGTCATAATCCTTCAGCAGCTCTAACCACCTCCTCTGATGCATATTGAGATCCTTTTGCTTGAGAAAGTGCTGCAGACTCCGATGATCAGTATAGATCTCGCAAGGCACTCCATATAAATAATGACGCCAGATCTTCAAGGCATGAACAATGGCAGCTAACTCAAGGTCGTGGACAGGGTAATTCTTTTCATGTATCTTCAACTGTCTGGACGCGTAGGCAATCACCCTACCGTCCTGCATCAACACTGCTCCAAGGCCAACTCTCGAGGCGTCACAATTGATACTATAAGACCCCGAACCGGTAGGCAACATCAAAGTAGGGGCTGTAGTCAAAGCTGTCTTGAGCCTCTGAAAGCTCGCCTCACACTCCTCTGTCCACTGAAATGGGGCACTCTTCTGGGTCAATCTAGTCATAGGGGCAGCAATCGATGAAAATCCCTCCACGAAATGATGGTAGTAGCCCGCCAAGCCAAGGAAACTGCGAATCTCTATAGCTGAGGACGGCCTGGGCCAACTCTGCACGGCCTCTACCTTCCTCGGATCAACCCGAATACCCTCACTAGAAATCACATGGCCTAGGAATGCCACAGAACTCAGCCAAAACACACATTTTGAGAACTTTGCATATAACTTCTTCTCTCTCAAGGTCTGAAGCACGATCCTCAGGTGCTGCTCATGATCTTCCCGACTCCGGGAGTACACCAGAATATCATCAATAAAAACAATCACGAACGAGTCAAGATATGGCCTGAACACACTGTGCATCAAATGCATGAAAGCTACAGGAGCATTGGTCAGCCCAAATGACATGACAAGGAACTCATAATGACCATATCGAGTCCTGAAGGCAGTCTTCGGGATATCTGGCTCCCGAATCTTCAACTGATGGTACCCTGAGCACAAGTCAATCTTAGAAAACACATGTGCGCCCTGAGCTGATCAAACAGATCATCAATACGAGGCAAAGGATAACGGTTCTTCACTGTAACCTTATTCAACTGGCGATAATCAATACACATGCGCATAGAACCATCCTTCTTCTTTACGAACAAAACAGGAGCACCCCACGGTGAAACACCGGGTCGAATAAAACCCTTACCAAGCAATTCCTGCAACTGATCCTTCAACTCCTTCAACTTAGGAGGAGCCATACGATACAGAGGAATGGAAATGGGCTGAGTGCCCGGCAACAGATCAATGCCAAAATCAATGTCTCTATCAGGCGGCATGCCCGGAAGATCAGCTGGAAACACATCGGGATAATCCCGTACCACTGGAACAGAATCAATAGAAGCGGTATCAACACTAACATCTCTCACATTAGCCAAATACGCGGCACACCCCTTCTCAACCATACGCTGAGCTTTAAGAAAAGACATAACTCTACTGGGAGTATGATCTAAAGTACCACTCCACTCAATACGCGAAATACCTGGCATAGCCAGCGTCACGGTCTTGGCGTGACAATCAAGAATAGAAAAATGGGGCGACAACCAGTCCATGCCCAAAATAATGTCAAAATCCACCATACCAAGTAACAATAAATCTGCTCTGGTCTCAAAACCACGAATAGTAACCAAACATGACCGATAAATGCGGTCCACAATAAGAGAATCTCCCACAGGAGTAGAAACATAAACGGGGGCACTCAAAGAATCCCGAGGCACACCCAAATGAGGAGCAAAGTAAGAAGACACATAAGAGTAAGTAGAGCCCGGATCGAATAGAACCGATGCCTCTCTGTGACAAACCAGAATAATACCTGTAATGACGGAGTCGGAGGCAACAGCCTCACTACGAGCAGGAATACAATAATATCTGGCCCGGCCCCTCTCTCGAGGGCGACCTCTATCTCCCCGACCTCCGCCCCTAGCTGGCTGGGCAGGTGGGGTAGCAGCTGGAGCTGTGACCATGGCCTGAGAACTCTGAGGAGCACACTGTGGCTGAGAAGTCTGTGGAGGCGCGCTCCTCCCAAGTCTGGGGAAATCCCTCACCAAGTGACGTGTATCACCACACTCGTAACAAGCTCTGGGAGGACGTGGTGGCTGTGACTGGCTAGGACCAGGCCTGCTGGACTGACCTCTGGAAACACCCCGCGCAGGAGGCGCGCTAGAAACTGGAGGTGCATAGTAAGGCTCCTGAGGTGGAGGTGGAGCTGGAGTACTGCCGGCTGCTGGAAGAGCTGAATGTACAGGGCGACCCGAATAACCTCTGCCATAACGACCTGCTGATGGGGTACGGGCACCAGAGTAGTGACCCGACTCTCGAGACCTCTTGGCCTCCCTCTCTCCTCGCTCCCTGGCGAGCATAGCCTCAATCCTCCTAGCAATGCTCACTACCTGCTGATAAGGAATGTCCATCTCCAACTCTCGAGCCATGCTAGATCTGATGGGTGGAATAAGACCCTCAATGAACCTACGAACTCTCTCCCGAACTGTAGCAACCAAAGCCGGTGCATGCCTGGCCAACCTGCTATAACGGATAGCATACTCCGAAACGGTCATAGCACCCTGGCGCAAATGCTCAAACTCTGCGCGCCATGCATCCCTGAGACTCTGGGGGACAAACTCTCTCATGAACGTATCCGAGAACTGGGTCCAAGTCAGTGTAGCAGCCTCGACTGGACTGTCTATCTCATAAGTCCGCCACCAATCATAGGCAGCTCCCCGTAGCTGAAAAGCAGTGAAAGAAACCTCGCTGGACTCCACGATGCCCGTAGTGCGGAGAATACGATGCCACTCCTCTAGAAATCCCAAGGCATCGTCTGATGCTAATCCACTGAACATTGGGGGATCATACTTCTTAAACCTCTCAAGCCTGCGCTGCTCGTCCTCTGAAGCAGTTGACCCATCCTCGGGCTGAACTGGGGCTGCAGGCGGTGCCAGAATAATCTCGGGAACCTGCTCAACCTGCACTCGCTGCTCAGGAGTGCGGACGGCGGGAGTCTGTGCTCCTCCCCCGGCCTGGGATGTGGCTGCAGCAAGGGAAGCAACCCCGCTTGAGCCAAGGTGGTGTACATACTCATAAACTGAACCAAAGTCTCCTAGAGCGTTGGAGTAGTAGTGGCAGTAGTAGGTGTGCCAGATGCCTGGGCTCCGGCTGGATCTGCTGGTGGTACCTCGGTGGCAGCTCGCGCAGGTGCTCTGGTTGCACCACGTGCGCGTCCTCGACCTCTCCCCCGGCCCCGGCCTCTGACGGCTGCAGTAGGGGGCGCGGGTGCCTGATCATCTGGAGTAGCACGTGTCCTCACCATCTGTGAGAGAATAAAAGTCAGAAGTTTAGAATTGATGTCCAAAATATCGCACGACGAGGAATTCAAATGAAATAAAGATTCTTCCTAACAGTTACATAGCCCCTCGTAGATAAGTACAGACGTCTCCGTACCGATCAGCGAGACCCTAATAAACCGGCCTGTGTTCCATGACTCCTATGAACCTAGAGCTCTGATACCAACTTGTCACGACCCCAGTTCACCCTCCATGAAACATGTCGTGATGGCACATAGTTCCTACAACTAGGTAAGCCTAACAGTGCGGAATAACAAATTAACATTTGTGGAATAATAAACTAAAACTGAACATACGGAAATAACAACTGTTACAAGGCCACTCAGCCTATACAACTCGAAATATGCGGAAGTCTGCAACTAAATCCCAAAACCCGGAAACTCACGGGAAGAACAGGCTAATAGAATGTAGTAAACTGCTCTACACTAGAATGTCTGAACAACATGAAAGGAAAGAAAAGGAACTATCTGCTAAAGCCGGAATAGAGTAGAGACTCCTGGTCTGCGAACGTAGCAGATATACCTCAAGTCTCAGCTAGGAATCTCCACCACAAGGATGATACGTCTGGGAGGAAGTACCTGGATCTGCACATGAAAAACATGCGCAGGAAGGGCATGAGTACACCACAGCGGTACTCAGTAAGTGCCAAGCCTAACCTCGGTTGGGTAGTGACGAGGAAGGTCAGGGCCCTACTGAGATAACATAATAAATAATGAGATAACAAAAATAGTTTAAATTAAGTCTACAGCGAGACTCTAAACCAGGTAAATAAGAAAGAACAGTAATTGAAAGCAAAGGTAACAATACACGGAAAACTGCCCTCACAAGGAATAGTAGCCGAGGGATCTCTTGGTATCCCGAGGATCTCTTGGTATCCTCATCATCAACACTGGGGATCTCTCGGTATCCCGAGGATCTCTTAGTATCCTCAATAAATAAGTCGGCAATCTCATAGTATCCCGAGGATCTCTTGGTATCCTCAATAAGTAAACCGAGGATCTCTTGGTATCCCAATATATATATAGAAACACATGTGCCAGGGATCTCTTGGTATCCCACACCCTCAGTCCAGAATATCTCAAGTACAGAGGGATCTCCCGGGAAGCCGTCCCGTAGTCCCAAATTAAACACACAACAACAATGATTCCTAAATCTCGGAACAATGCTAAAAATCAGGGCACGAAGTAGTAAATTATAGCCTAACATGCTTCACAGAGTACAAATAGCACAGTTAAAGCAAATAAGCAGGTAAGCCAGCTAAACATGAGTCTCTAAGCTAGCACAGGTACAAACTTGCAGTTAAAATGAACAAGTAAACAAGAAAGCTCAATTTAAATACATCAAGTAGAAACGGATTTACAACAATTAGCTCAAGTACGCGCTCGTCACCTCACGTATGGGGCATTCAAATATTCAAGATCATATCCTAAGGGAAAAATGTCCCCCACACAAAGTTAGACAAGCCACTTACCTCGAACCGGCTCAATATCAACTAGAAATAACGCTCTTGCCACGAGTATCCGACTCCAAATGGCTCAAATCTATTCAATTCAATTACACATTGTAAATAACATCGCAAACACCTGGTTTTGCTAATAAATTCAAAGCTACAGCGTAAAATTAGGTGAAATGACCAAAATGCCCTCCAGGCCAACGCCCCAAAATCGAATAATTTTCACCTTTTCAGAACCCTCGTACTCTCACGAGTCTAACCATATAAAAATCTCCCAAATCGGAGGTCAATTGCCCACTCAAAACTCAATAATTAGGTCTATGAAGTTTCTTCCAATTTTTGATCCTAAATTCGAATTCCAATGGTGTATTTAACTATAAAATGATGAAATATAACAAGAAGGGACCAAAGAAACGTTACCCAGTGATCTTCACTTCAAATCCCACTCAAAATCGCCTTAAACCGAGCTCTCAATTGTTTTTTGTAACTTATGAACTCAAACCCTTGAAATTTCTATTTCTGCCCAGGGATTTCCGCTTCTGCGGACAAGGGACCGCTTCTGCGGTCCCGCATATACGGAAAAACAACCGCTTCTGCGGTTTTCACTTAATGGACCAGAGTCCGCTTCTGCGGACACATAACGCTCCTGTGGTTCCGCTTCAGCGGAAAGGCGACCGCTTCTGCGGTTCCTGAGAGGGAGGGCAAATCTCGCTTCTGCGACAACCAAGGCCGCTTCTGCGGCTCCGCTTCTGCGGTTCCCAAGCAGCAGAAGCGGAAAGATACCAGAAGCAGCAGTGCTGCTATTTCTCAACTTCCAAAACTCTTCCGTTAACCACCCGAAATTATCTC
>NW_017689734.1:0-1274 GCF_001879085.1 Nicotiana attenuata
CTTCTGGGGAAATATTTTTATCCTCCCTCAAAGTGTGGTGAAAGGAGTAGATAGGTTATGCAGAGAATACCTGTGGGCGAAAAAGGAAGAGATGAGGAAGGTGGCTTTGGTTGCATGGGAGAAAGTCTGCTGCCCCAAAAATATGGGTGGGCTAAACATCAAGGGATGCAGGGAATGGAACATAGCCTCAGTTGAGAAATTGATATGGCAGTTAGCACTTAACAAGGAATCTTTATGGGTAAGGTGGGTTCATGAGGTGTACATGAAGACCAATCCAGACACATGGACTCACTCTCCACCATTAGATAGCAGCTGGTACTGGAGGAAATTAAATTCGTAAGTTGGAAAGCCAAATCAGCCAGCTACAATGTAATGTGAATAAAGAGAAGGAAATCAACATTACTGAAAAAACCAAGTCCAAACAATTTGTACCAAAGCTGAAACAATCGCAACAACAAGGAATTATCAACACTCCTCATAATATAACTTCATCACTTCCACCAAATCCAAACAAATTCAAAGGGCTAAATGATCAAAAGTTGCCATTTGAGACTAAGGCATTGCATTTCATTAGCAAAGCTATAAAAGGTGATTATGGTCTTAATGATTTCAGAATTAATGAGAAATTAATTATGAAGTCAAAAGTCAATATTAATGATCAGGAGGAAAAATCAACTACATCAAGAAGTTAGACATTTGGGGAGAGAATTAAGGAAAAGTGGGATGATAAAACCCTCTCCTTTAAGAGAACCAAGAAATCCAACTCCAAGAGTAAGTTCTTTATTTATTTATTAATATTCTGATTCTTATTAATAGTATTTTCAAGATTTTTTTATGGGTTAATTTCAATCGAATTAATCGCAGTAAAGTCATAAAGTTAAACTTTTTAGACAAAAAGTACCTACTATCCCTAAATTTCCTATAAAATGCAAAATGTAAAATAAGCACTGCCACATCATCAAAATCAATTAAAATTAGGAACAATATCAGATAATTTTAATATTGTTTTTAGATGTATATTTGGTAATTTTATTTTATTGCCCTATTATTGCCCATGTATTCATAAAGAGTTTAGTTTTTAGGAATTTTAGACTAGACTTATGATAAACTTTGATTTTCTACTAGCCTAACACTAACTCTTCAATATATTTCTTGCTGGAAGTATCCCATATCCCATTGATAACGAGTGAGCCAAATAATTCAATTGTGGTAGTTGTTGAACCTTAACACATAGTTCCGGCAACAACAAGAGCCGCAAAAAAAAAAAAAAAAAA
>NW_017689734.1:5249-5807 GCF_001879085.1 Nicotiana attenuata
AGAGAACTAAGTTCACAAGGAGTTTTTCCCATCAAATACCTAGGGTTACCCCTATCACCTAGGAGATGGAACAAGATGGATTGCCAGATGTTAATTGGGAAAATCACACAAAGAATAAATGTTACATACTCCAAACAACTATCATATGCTGGAAGGCTCCAAGTTGTTAATGCTGTGCTATTCTCAATTCATAGCTTCTGGGGAAATATTTTTATCCTCCCTCAAAGTGTGGTGAAAGGAGTAGATAGGTTATGCAGAGAATACCTGTGGGCGAAAAAGGAAGAGATGAGGAAGGTGGCTTTGGTTGCATGGGAGAAAGTCTGCTGCCCCAAAAATATGGGTAGGCTAAACATCAAGGGATGCAGGGAATGGAGCAACATCAGCATACTTTACAAGATCCAGGGGCCCTCCGCCTACTCCTCCTCCCAGTCCCGTCAGACACAAAAGCAAAAGAAGAATGGAAGATTCAAACAACTCAGCTGACGGGTAGAGGTCACTCGTGGTGCTATGGTCCCCAAGGAAAATGCTTCTCAAATAGAACAAAAACTACTGAAATTC
>NW_017689735.1:0-1132 GCF_001879085.1 Nicotiana attenuata
GAATTAACCTATCAATCACTATCTTTAGACCCACTAAACTCTTCAGAACCAGTTTCCCAGATGTTTGAATTACAGTTGAAGGTCGCTTTACTAACTAAAATTGCAAGTAAATTAAACAGCTGTAAACTAAAATGCTAAGGTTGTAACCAATGATGAGAAGAAGCTAAGGCAATGATTTTCCCTATTGAAGGAATCCCTTCTGTTTATGCTCATACAAATTTACCAACACATCTCTATCAATCATGAACGCTCATCTTACCGTAAATCTCTCCCGAGTAATCACAGTACAAGTTTCCCCACACTTGTTCAATAACCGTGAGAGAACATATCCTTCTATGTGTCATTGTAACACTTTCTTTCTCGTAAGGACCCTTACTAGGCTCTCTGTCAAGAGCAAGCGCGCCTTTGGGGGTTATCATAGTACAACGCATGTTTCTCCTATTTTCTGTCTTTCATTAGCATCTGGGTATTTCTCAAGTCAAAATCCATGGAGAACTCATTGTGAACATCTGCAAACCTTCCATGGTTATTTTATACTATCTCATTGGGTTCCCACCTCACTTCAAGTTCATCAAGGGTTGATAGCATGTCGTAATTGCTGAGATTGAATGATCTCCTTTCGACAATGGATTATCTACACATGTGCTAGTCCAACGATCTGCTTATTAGTCCAACTCTCGCCTTTTGGTTTTGGGTTGACCAAGGAGCAATACACCTAGTAACACATTCATATGTCAAAGCCTTTCTCTTAGTCAAGTCTATAGCATCTCCCAATGTGGCTCGTAATAGCTGGATGTGTAGAAGTGTGTTGTAGTGCTTCATTATGAAGTTGAGTTGCTAAACATAATTGTATTTTGAATTCTGGAGCTATACATCACGTGACTACATACAGAGATCTTCTTTAAAAAAATGTAGTTTCTCGTAATCGCTTTATATTACCACCATTCCTAGTGGTTACAATGTAAAGGTTACTTCCATAAGGCTCTCTCACTTTCTTTTCATTTGTCTTGCATCATGTGTCGTTTACCCGTAATCATCAATGCAATATTATCTCAACGTCTCGACTAGTTATCCAACCATATGATCTGATTTAATTTAACCACACTTTTACTGTACTCTACAAGCGCCCTGA
>NW_017689735.1:5028-5807 GCF_001879085.1 Nicotiana attenuata
CTTCATTTTGCACTTCTTGGCTTTCATGTGAGGAATGTCATTTTGCCTCCTTGTTCCCTCAAATTGTAAGATGAATGGTTGTTGCCTTACCTCCTTGCAATCCCTCATTGAGTCGTGTAGATTAATTCCCATATCACCACACAAGTCCAATGTTGAAAAATGCTTGGAATGCGACTTCAAACCTTCATTTTGCAATTTTTCTCGGATTTTGACATCCTCTTTTTCCCCCGGGCTAGAGTCAATCTCAACCAAATTTTCATTTACACCGGTTGACTCTAATCCTATTTTTTTCTCGGCATCATTAACAATCATGGAGTCGGTTGGCGGATGTTCAATTCTTGAATCCTCAAAGTAACGCTCACTTTCTTCCTCGGAATTGGATTCTTCTTGGTTTTGATCAAGTGCCAAGGAAAGATTTTCGGCTTCCACATCTAAGGAAAGTTCTTGGCTCTCATTAACTTCCGAGGCTTTTTGGACCTCTAAAGCTTCAAGCATTTCTCCTATTTGTGAGTGACACCTTTCAAGTGCCAAGTCATTGTGGAGACTATTTTCCAAAAGCTCCTCCAAGGCACTTTGTTCTTTGATTCCTCCTTCAAGTAAACATTCCAACATGAGCTTGAACTCTCCATTTCGGCCATGCTCAACTTCTTCAACTCCCCGGGGCCCTACTAATTTTCATTCACAAAACGTAAGAATCATCATAGTGGGGGCGTTGGGGTAAGGGAAGGTACGAAATAAGCACAATCATCCCAACTGACCATTTGTAAAACCACACCTTA
>NW_017689736.1:0-1228 GCF_001879085.1 Nicotiana attenuata
GGTTCATTTTTGAAAGTAGAGATGGCTTGATCTTGAGTTTGAAAAGGTTTTTTTGGGTCTGAACTTGGTTGGAGTTCACTATTCCATTGATTTGGGACTGATTTTCAGTGTTTTTGACTCCTGAAAACTTGCTGGGTTAGTTGTTTGTGTGAAGTTGTTTTCTGGGCTGTATTACCCCATCTTTGAGTTCAAAGAAATCCTTCTACTATCTATTCCTGGGCTACTGGGGTTTGAGTTCTTTTTAATTGGCTTTTGTTGCTGATTCTGCTGCATATTTGCTGATCAATCACCCTCGTTTCTTTCCATTTTCCAGGTACTTTCCCTAGCTCATAGTTGGAGACCAATTGTTGAACTTGTAACAGTTTGAATGTGCTGAAATGAAGACTGAGTTTATGTTGATATTTCTGTATTTGTTTTACTCTCATTTTGTTTTCAGTATCTAGATCTAATGTTATTGATTAGAGTTCCTTTATCTGGATTGTGTGTAAGAGACTCCTATAGAATATTTCTTATGTGTATCAAACTGGACTTGGAAACTATGATTATTATGATCTTGTTGCCTGTTTAGCATTAGCTTTAGTATTTCTCATTAGTATGCATGAAATTAACATTCATATAGCAATTTAATCGAGCTTTAATAATTGAACTGTGTTATTCACAAAGTATGAAGATCATCAATAATTTTTATTTATAAATGTACTGCTTCTGGTTAAGTGACTTCAAGGTTGCTTCATGTTTAAACGTCAGTTTAGGGGTAAAAGCTTGGAATAATATGTGATCATGAAATTGGTTAATGTGTGCTTATACAAATGTAAGCCTTACGGGAAATAGATGCTTCAGTAATCAGTCACTATAGTCTCAGTTTTGCTATCATTCGATTCGAGTTCGTGAAGCTGCAAATCTTTAGTTTCAGTTGTTTTGCGCACTTTTCTATGATTTGAAAACCTTCCTCTTGTGTTTGTTGAGATTCGATCCTCTAATCTCCCCCATGCGGCTTGGGTTGCTTTGTCCGATTTGGGCTTGTCTCAAGCCCATTTTCTGTTCCTATTGGGAGCCTCTATCCTGTGTGCATCCCATGCGGTTTAAGCTTATTTGGGCTTATGTTTTGAAATAGCAACTGATCCTTTAATAATTAAATGGTAGGCTTTGGACCTTTCAAGTTAAGTAGCAGACTCGAGCTAAGGGTTTCTTCAGTAATGGAGATCGCCTTGTTCGAGTTCGGACTTGA
>NW_017689736.1:4590-5806 GCF_001879085.1 Nicotiana attenuata
CGAATTTCAAATCTGGAGTCCCAAGGTCCAAACCTTGAATGGATGTCGTGGGGTTTCTGTCTCGAACTGCGCTTGGTTTTCTTCATCAACTAGTGATGTTCATCTGTCCCTACCTAAGTGAATGGGGATAAAGTTGGAGTTTCAAGTCTGGGGTGTGAGGCGGGTCAGTTGGGTAAGAATTTCTTCATCCTGCTTTAAGTTCTCGTTAATCAATTCATCCTCCTCCTCATCTCTCTTCTTTTAATTCAGTTTCACGTTTAATTTTGAGTTTCGAATTAAGTCATGTTCATCCTGTTAAGTCAAATTTTATAGATTTTGTTCTTTGTTTGGTTGTCTCAGGGCGGGTAGTTAGTTTCAATCACGACAAGCTTGTAATCGAGTCTCTGTTTGCATAAGTGATATTGAGACTGCTGTTTGTTATTCATATTATGCTTGCTTTAATTGTCAGAAGTTTCTTTTGAATTTTTGTTGAAGAATTCCATCTTGATCCGTTTGAAACTCTTAGTATTTGATTAGGATTGTTTGTGACATTTTAGAGGACCTTGGGAGAGTCAATTGTTAGCCTAAAAACTATAGGGGTCTCAAAGGGATATTTAAAGTCTGTAATAACTGATTGGGCTGGGGGTAATTTAGGTAGTTTAAGTAGGAGGGAATCTTTCATAACAGAAACGGAAGCTTCTAGGGAGGGGTTCTAGGATATTTCAGATCTTTTGATGGGTAAAACTTGGGTAGGAAGTTAGAACTTGGGGGTTACCTAGGCTAAATTGAAAATTAAAAGAGGGACTGAGGGTGCAATACTAAAATAAGAAGGCTGCCCTATCTTGTTTGTATATAAAGCCTTTCTTTCTTGCCTTAGAGGGCAAGAATTGAAGAGGGAAAAAAATAGAATCATAGGCGGCTGAAAATTGACAAAGACTTCTCACTATTCTATTGAAATCTTATTCTAGTGTGAGGGTTTGTTACTTCAAAATAAATCTGGTTCATTTTTGAAAGTAGAGATGGCTTGATCTTGAGTTTGAAAAGGTTTTTTTGGGTCTGAACTTGGTTGGAGTTCACTATTCCATTGATTTGGGACTGATTTTCAGTGTTTTTGACTCCTGAAAACTTTGCTGGGTTTAGTTAGTTTGTAGTGAAGTTCGTTTTCTGGGCTGTATTACCCCATCTTTGAGTTCAAAGAAATCCTTCTACTATCTATTCCTGGGCTACTGGGGGTTTA
>NW_017689737.1:0-719 GCF_001879085.1 Nicotiana attenuata
GTCCTAGGGATTGTCTATGAGCCGTGTCTAGTAGAGTCTTGATTATGGATGTGTAGCGCGCCACATTTATAATCAGGAGGCTACATGACATCTAGGGTTGTTACCTTCTTCCTGAATCTAGATCGTGCGTAGAGTTGAGTCGTAAGTGTTCATCTTTAATATTCACCTTGTTTTCTTTCAGCGATGCCTTCGACTAGGAAGCAAACAATTAGTAGACGGCTTGATACAGCTGCGGGAGAGGGTACCAGTCAGGTGCCCCAAGCCAGAGCGGGCCAAAGTGAGGCTCAGAGTGAGATGTCGTCTCATACCTCATCTACTCCGTCTCCTCCAAAGGATATTAGGAGGAACCCAGCACCTCCAGTTCCTCCGTCTGGCACTATAGACCAGGATATGCGGAGTGCTTTGCAGTTATTGACTAGCTTGGTAGCTGCTCAGGCTCAGAGGCAGAATACAGGTGCTGCTGATAAACCAGTTAGTACGAGAGTTCGTGATTTTATTAATTTAGACCCTCTGTGTTTACCGGATCAGATCCGAAGGAGGACCCGCAGACTTTTATTGATCAGGTTCATCGTACACTGCGAGTTATGCATACTAGTGATACAGAGGCAGTAGAGTTGGCTTCTTATCGGCTACGGGATTTAGCGGTTCTCTGGTATGATAGTTAGGAGAGATCCAGGGGTCCGAACGCTCCTCCAGCTATGTGGAAGGATTTCTGTAGG
>NW_017689737.1:5014-5806 GCF_001879085.1 Nicotiana attenuata
TTTTGTTGTATAGTCTCTCATTGTAGTGTGGTAGCTCGTACCTTATATATAGTTTCTTGATTGTCTAGTCATCCCATGTTATGTATGTTTATGCCATCATATTTTATTGTTGGTTGTCCATGACCCATGTCTACCATTTATATTGATCTCGTCAGCCCTAAAAGATAATAAAGAAGGTTAGATAAAATGTATGTTGGTGCTCGGTAAGTATGGCCGGGTGCTAGTCATGGCCCTCCAGTTTGGGTCGTGGCAAACTTGGTATCAGAGCAAGTTTGTCCTAGGGATTCTCTATGAGCCGTGTCTAGTAGAGTCTTGATTATGGATGTGTAGCGCGCCACATTTATAATCAGGAGGCTACATGACATCTAGGGTTGTTACCTTCTTCCTGAATCTAGATCGTGCGTAGAGTTGAGTCGTAAGTGTTCATCTTTAATATTCACCTTGTTTTCTTTCAGCGATGCCTTCGACTAGGAAGCAAACAATTAGTAGACGGCTTGATACAGCTACGGGAGAGGGTACCAGTCAGGTGCCCCAAGCTAGAGCAGGCCAAAGTGAGGCTCAAAGTAAGATGCCGCCTCGTACCTCATCTACTCCGTCTCCTCCAGAGGATATTAGGAGGAACCCAGCACCTCCAGTTCCTCCGTCTGGCACTATAGACCAGGATATGCGGAGTGCTTTGCAGTTATTGACTAGCTTGGTAGCTGCTCAGGCTCAGAGGCAGAATACAGGTGCTGCTGATAAAACCAGTTAGTCGAGAGTTCGTGATTTTATAAATTTGAACCCTCCTGTGTT
>NW_017689738.1:0-5806 GCF_001879085.1 Nicotiana attenuata
GAGGTCCACGGGTCATGCCGGGATAAAAGAAAAAAGGTCCTTGGGTTATGCCAGGGAGGTCCACGGGTCATGCCGGGATAAAAGAAAAAAGGTCCTTGGGAGGTCCATGGGTTATGCCGGGATAAAAGATAAAAGGTCCTTGGGTTATGCCAGGGAGCGAAAGGAAAAGGTCCTCGGGTTATGTCGGGGTCAACTAGAGAATGGAACCCTACAATGGAAAAGACTACCAGGTTATGCTGGTGGTGATTAGGGAATGGGACCCTATGTTGGAAAGGATGCAGCCAGAGATTNTAAATATTTAGATAATTTACTGTCTACGGATCGAAAAAGAGTAAATGACTAATTTTGAAATATTGACCAAACTTTGAACCAAATTACGTACAGATTGAGACGAAGCAGGAAGAGTGGTCCCCTAAAAGTAACAAAAAATACTTATGGTTACCAGGTACATACCAAGGTGTAAATAAATGTGCCAAACCTAAAATAGGCTACTACTCATCCACCAAATCTATATTATTCAGTTGTCAGGGACCACCATATACACATACATTATATAACATAATATTTGCAGGATTATTCGCATTTATTGTTTTCCTAGTTGAGCAGATATTGTCATGGACCACCATGTACATAAAGATAATTCCTTCCTTTAATTTTATGTCACATTATTTTTTTATTAGTTTATTTTATTAAAAATTAGTAATTTATATTTTAATTTAATTTTTTATATTATTATCTTTAATGACATGCTTTTATATGATAAAAACTTACATACACCTACTGTTTAATCACACTAATAAATAAATAACACGTGTTTTTACGACTGTGCATATTTTTTTCCTCCACCATGATTTATTAGTAAATATTCTCAGTTCATTAAATCACTTCATCTATACTGAGTTGTTATGAGTTGATATAAAAATTAAATGAGAACAAAAAAATTCCCCTTAAAACCACAAAAAATTTATAGCATGATTAAAATAATTCATTATTTCTTAAAATTTTGTGATCCATGTAAATTGAAAAGGAGGGGGTAAAAGTTATCAATTATTCCATCCAAAATTTTATAGAATGATTACTTAAAAAAAGACATTTAACAATGCCCCACCAAAGAGACAATTCAAGAGGGTAATAACTAGTTTCAGCCCACATGGCACTCACACTACTACACTACCATAGTACCATGCCATTTATTAGGCTGTATGTATGTATTGTAAAACTAGACTACCTATCTCATTAACTTTTTCTACTACTCAATCATTTTTCTACTTGTGTGATAGACATTTTGTGTATCATCTGTACTCGTTCGCGCAATTGTATTCCTTTGTGCAGCGAATATAATATGTACTGTAACCAAGGTAAAATACAATGGTGTATACAACTTTTATCGACTGTATTTATTTACGAATACAACTAAGGCGAAATATATAAGTACATAAATACAAAAAAAAAATGTTCTTATTGATAGTAGAACTCAAGACCTTTACTAACTAAGCAGAGGCTTTAACCTATTTTGTTACGAGAGCTTGTTGCTCTCTTGTTTCAGTTAAAAATAATTAATCTCTTATTTCATGGATTTGATATAAAAATCAAATATAATTATGAGTGGTAAATTTGCTGAAAATATAGCTAGGAATGGTAAATATATTGTAAATATTTAATGTATCGCGTAATTTTTCCTAAATGTAACAGCTTTTAATTAGTAAAATCCATTACATTATCAAAATGTCACTAATATTTAACTTGACATTCTAATCTACAGTCAAATACTATCTTATAGGATGAGATATCAGGATTAGTAATCAGAAGAAATCTACTTAAGTGACAATTGGTTTAGTGGTCCAGTTATCATTATTTTTAATTGAAATCACGAAATCCTGTTTTGGTATTACACTATTACATGAATCCTAACCCCAGATTCTTTATGAAACAGCCACGTTTGGCTCAATCCCCCGCCCAAAACTATCTAGAGTTCAATGATTTTTACCAATTGTAGCCATTGAATTTGGCCTCGTTTATCGCATCTTAAACGTACCAAATGTTTATAAATAAAAAAAAGGTACCAAATGTTGTAAATGTCTATACCAATTACTGATTTGATGAATCACATATTTTTATTTTAAAATTAATGAAAATACCTAACTTTGCCCTGTACTATTTGAAATTATTCAATTTTGTCCTTCATAGTATTTATGGTCCATTCATATTCTTAATACAATGTATTATCTCGTTATTGTTTTTGCCATTAAAAGTAAATTTCACAAATGATCATATAACGGTAATTTTTTTTCATCAAAGTCATATAATTATGTTCTCGTACAAAAATTATAAAAACTTCATTAACTCACATAATAATCATAGTAACCAAAAAATAAAACTCTAAAAGTGTATCCTTTCCTTAAAATACACGATACTCTTATTTTTATTTTTAATTTTAAGATTTTTATTCAAATTGATAGTATTAATATTTCAAGAGCTTTTTGGTTATCCATACCTTTTTTTTTTGTCAAAATCTCATGCAAAATACTCCCATTTTTTCAAGTTATATATATGAATAAGTCATAGCTATATGATCATTTGTGAAATATATATTTGTCATTAACGGTAATAAGCGTGAAATGGTTGAATTTCATGTGCCCGAAATTTTTGTGAAAAATGATATCCAAATTGACCGTTCAAGATTATAATTTAAAATTAATTTCAACTCGGAGTTCAATTAGAACTTAAAGGGCGACAATCAGAGGCGAAGCCAAGATTTAAATTTTGTGGGTTTAGGATTTTAGTTCTTTGAATTTACTGGGTTCTAACTTAGTAATTTGTACGTATATAATGAATTTTTTAAGACAAATATAAGGTTTGAACCAAAGTTACTAGATTCGGTCGAACTGTAGCCGAAAGGCTGGCTCCGTCCCAGACGACAATGAGACTTTTTCTTAATAAAAATGAAAGGAATAAAATCAAAAACCATGATGTAGTGAGAAGAAAGAATACGGAACCACACACACAGGACCAAAAAAAAGAAACAACGTAATGTTCTGGAACAGTGCCAAAACTATAGTGTAAGTAGTAGTAGTAGCAAAGTATATGTCCGTCACACGTGCCACCTATATAAAAGCCACGCCAGTTGTGCTTTTTCAGATGACGAAAATTAGTGAGTTAGTGACTGCCTCTATGGTCATCACTCACCCCTTCTCTTTTCAACTTTCTTGAGAATAACACCAAACACTCACAAATACAAAAATACTTAAAAAGAGAGAAACAATTTAACCCCCTCTCTCTCTCTCTCTATTTCTTTAAGCTTATCAGCTACCTCTATCCATATCCAAGAACATCAATGGGCGAGGTTTGTTTTGCTCTCTTCTCTCTTTTTTTGGGTTATTTGTTGTTTGAAATTTCTGATTTTTTTTTTGATATAGGAAGAGAAGAAGAAACCAGAAGAAGTGAAAAAACCAGAGGAAGAGAAGAAAGAGGAGGCTCCAAAAGGTGATAATGAAAAAAAGGAAGAAAAGAAAACAGAGGAAACCAAAGAAGAAACACCAGCACCTCCGCCGCCACCTCAAGAAATAGTGTTGAGAGTTTACATGCATTGTGAAGGCTGTGCTCGTAAAGTCCGTAAATCCCTTAAAGGCTTCGAAGGTAAGCAGATTCAGTCATTTCAATCAAGATTTTTCACTTAAAAAAAGTTCTTTTTTGGTTTTTTTGTTGTAATTTGAATGTTTTTATGTAGGAGTTGAGGATGTTATAACGGATTGTAAGACACATAAGGTGGTTGTAAAAGGGGAAAAAGCAGATCCGTTGAAGGTTTTAGAGAGAGTGCAAAAGAAGAGCCACCGTCAAGTTGAGCTTCTTTCTCCGATCCCAAAACCGCCGGCCGAAGAGCCAAAGAAACCGGAGGAAAAAGAAGTCGTTAAACCCGAAGAGAAAAAAGAGGAGGTTTGTTTAATTTAATCTTTAATTGTTTTTCCTTTTTATCTCTCACGCTCTTTTTATGATGCTTTTTCTCTCTTTAGTCTTTTTCCCTTTCTGGGGTTTTATCAGTTTTTAAGGTAAGCTGAAAAAATATGGTATTTCTGGTTTGTTTTGCAGCCGCCCCAAGTGATTATTGTAGTTCTGAAAGTTCACATGCATTGTGAAGCTTGTGCTCAAGAAATCAAAAGGCGTATACAAAGAATGAAAGGTATGATTTTATTTTCTTTTTTCCCATTTTGGGGTTTGTTTGAATTATTATATTACTAACTTTTTGATTTATTTGGTGCAACTAACTAATTGTTATTCTGATTATGCTTTTGTTACACTTTTCCCTTTTTCGGATCTCTATAATAGTATTCAGTATTTTAAGGATTCTATATTCTCTGCATCTTTCACTATCCCTGCAGTCTTTAATTTAGAATAATATAATCATTCTTTAGAATCTATTCAAATTTAAGTCAATTCAAATACATTCTGTCAACTACTAATCACGTCCATATCTTAAACTAATTTAGCAATCTTTAGAATCTGTCAACTGGTATTAAAAAATTGACCATAAATTTTTAATTTTGAAGGTGTGGAGAATGCAGAACCAGACTTGAAGAATTCACAAGTTACAGTAAAAGGGGTATTTGAGGCAACACAATTGGTGGATTATGTAAGCAAAAGAACAGGGAAAAGGGCAGTTATAGTAAAAGTTGAACCAGAAAAGAAAGAAGAGGAAAAACCCAAAGAAGGAAATGAAGAGAAGAAAGCAGAGGAAGGTGAGAAAGAAGCAAAAAAAGGTGAAGAGGGAGACACCAAGGAGAAAAAAGAGGGTGGTGGAGATGGCGGCGCCGCTGCAGCAGGCGGCGGTGAAGAAGCTGAGTTAGGTAAAGAGGTGGCTGTTCAAGAAGACCCAAAGTTAGAAATGAAAAAGAATGAGTTTTACTACGTTATTACCCACAGAAGTTTACCCAGGTTTACCCTCAAAGATATAGCTCATGAAAATGTATAATCCATATCCTCCACAAATGTTCAGTGATGAGAATCCCAATGCATGTTCTGTGATGTAAATTAGGAAGAATATGAAGGGTATATGTGGAAAAAAAAAACAGGAGTTGTGGTCACATGGGAAATGTCCATGGCTATTTCTGCAACTTGTTATGGTTGTGCTCTACATGTGGCCCTGTCTGTGGCCTTTAGTATATGTCTGCAGGCAAAAAAACTATAGAATTTTGTGAGCACTTTGTACTTTTTTCTGGTTTTCTTCTTTTATTATAAGCCTGTTGTTATATACTTTAATCAATGTAGTATAGTCTTATTTGCCTAACTTCTTACTTGGATTTTGTGTAGCATGTTTAGAGTAGAATTTCCTGTTTCTCGAAACGAACTTGAATAGAATTGTAGATTTCTTTCTTGAGACTGTTGTGTGTTTACTTAGGGACTATGGGACGATATCCCGGGAGGTCCCCCCTGCATATTTACTTTGGAACTACGGATCGATATTCCGGGAGATCCCCTGCGCATTTATATTTGGGAATACGGGACGGTATCCCGGGAGATTCTCCTGTACTGGATATTTACTTTGGGACTACGAATCGGTATTCCGGGAGATCCCCTGCATATTTACGTTTGGGACTACGGGACGGTATCCCGGGAGATCCCCTGTTGTTTTTTTCCGTGTACTGAGTTATTTCTTTCTGTGATTTCATCTTTATTGGTTGTTAGCATCTTTAATTATACTGTCACATTTCATACTTTTTTTTACCTTGTAATATATATATATAACTAGTAGGGCCCTGACCTTCCTCTTCACTACTCGACCGAGGCTTGGCATTTACTGGATACCACTGTG
>NW_017689739.1:0-765 GCF_001879085.1 Nicotiana attenuata
TTGATCGAGGGTCGGAATGGAATTCGGGGAGTTGCAGTAGTTCCGTCATGTCATTTGGGATGTGTGCGTAAAATTTCAGGTCATTCAGACGTGGTTTGGTTAGGTTTTTTATCGAAAGCGTATTTTGAGGAAACTTGGAGTTCTTAGGCTTAAATCCTTGATTAATTCAAGTTTCCGATGTTGTTTTAGGTGGTTTAATGATTGGTACAAGTTTGAATGAGGTATTAGGTGTTATCGGTGCTTTTGGTTGAGGTCCCGGGGGCCTCGAGATGATTTCGGATGGTTGACGGGAAGGAGGGCTTTTGAGGAGTCTTTGTGAAGGCTTTTGGGTGAAGGTAGGATAAGTTTTTTTGTTCACTTAGGTTCAATCTTCCCCTTAGCACTTCTTTTGATGCTTCATGGCATACTTTTTGACTCATTTGAGTGTTTCACTTCTTTCAATTCTTTAGAGAGACACATTGTCACTCTTTCTTTTGCACTTCAACCCTTTCTTCTTTTTCTACTTTTACACAACCTTTTTCACTTTGCTTTCTTTGAATCCCCTTTTTCGGTTCTTATTCACTTTTGCATTTCTTTTTGTCTTTTTCTCTTTTTCATTGCCTCCCTTTTCTTTTGCTTTTGTGCCTCTTTACCGCATTGAGTCCTTTCTTGTCTCAACCCCCCCAACTTAGGTATCTGCCATCGCTCAAGGGAAGATTTGGGTGCCAAGAGAGAGTCTCATTGAGAACGGGTATAGGCTTGTAGCTTTGGTTCATGAAAGAAGAA
>NW_017689739.1:4982-5806 GCF_001879085.1 Nicotiana attenuata
TTTGTGTATGAATTGAAATTTTAGGATATAAATTGAGTCTTTAGGATATGAATTGAACCTTTAGGATATGAATTAGACTTTTAGTTTATGTATTGGAATTTCAGTTTATAAATTGAAATTTTAGGATATGAATTAAACTTTTGTGGATATGAATTGAAATTTTAGGATATGAATTGAGCCTTTAGGATATGAATTGAACCTTTAGGATATGTAACGACCCGGCCGGCCATTTTTGGAATTTACGCCCCGATCCCCTATTAACTGTTTTCCCCAAGTTTATTTCTGCTATTTTGATTTGCCGGGATGTTCGGTTTTGAGTTTCGGAGAGTTTTGGGACACTTAGTCCCTAAATGAGAGCTTAAGTGTTAGAAAATTGACCGTAGTCGGAACAGTGTGAAGACGGACTCGGGATGGAAATCCGATGGTTCCGTTAGCTCCGTTGGGTGATTTTGGGGTTAGAAGCATGTTCGGATAGTGTTTTGGAGGTCTGTAGCTAATTTAGGCTTGAAATGCCGATGTTTGAATATATGAAGTTTCCGGTCCGATAGTGAGATCTTGATCGAGGGTCGGAATGGAATTCGGGGAGTTGCAGTAGTTCCGTCATAGCTGCATCAAATGGGCACAGGTTTATCCTTGTGGCAATTGATTATTTCACTAAATGGGTTAAAGCAGCATCTTACAAAGCAATGACCAAGAAAGTCGTGGCAGACTTTGTCCGTGACCGTATCATTTGTCGATTCGAGATCCCAGAATCAGTCATTACTGACAACGGTTCCAACCTCAACAGTGATTTGATGAAAGTCATGTGCGGAAACCTTCAAGAT
>NW_017689740.1:0-5806 GCF_001879085.1 Nicotiana attenuata
AGACAGGGCTTAGTCTCATGCAAAGAGAAGGAAATGCTTAGCCTTATGCAAATATGGAGGCAGGGCTTAGCCTCATGCAAGATTTGAGACAGGGATTAATCTCATGCAAATGGAACAAATAGTGAGTAGGAGCAGAATATTTCTTAGCTGGAGATATATTTGCGTTTGGCGGCCTCACCGTTATGAAGATAGTGATTTTGGTATGTGTATACTTGCGAATGCTCCTGTCATGTTCATTATGCCTGAATCCAAAGAAAATTCGTGAGTTTTGTAGGGGAGGTTGGTTCGTGCCTTTGTCTGCTTGTTTTGCTTTGCTTTGCTCTGGAAATCCTGTTTGAGTTGCCCTGGGTAGCACCTGGCTACCATAGAACTAAAGTTCTTTAAAAATATGCATGTATTTGATAAAATAAAGTCATTTTAGAAAACATAGTGGTATATAATATCAAGTAAATTAGATGAACTAACGACTGCAACACTTTTAGAGACATTGCGGCTTTCTTTGTGTTAGAATTTTGAGGGTCCTCCTCAAAATCCTACCCTAGTTTAGTGAGTGATCCTTCGGCCGTTCTGCATGTGGCGATGTTTGTTGGACCTCCTTCTCAAAATTCTGCCCCAGTTACTTAACCAATTTTCTGACTGTCTTGCACATGGTGTCGTCGGCTGGACTTGCTCCAGAATTTTTGAGGGTCGTCCTCAAAATTCTGCCCCAGTTTCTGGTTCTAGGGAAATGAAGATTTTATTAAGATGTGACCAAATCCACGGGGCTACCTACGTATCCCCTCTTAAACGAGAATCAGGTCAAGCGTAGTTCAGTTACATCAGATGAAAAAATATAAACAAGCTAAACATAGTATCTATTGACTGCGTCTGAATTGATAGGTTTTGGCCAGACTTCTCCGTCAATCTCTGCAAGTATGAGTGCTCCTCCCACTAGTACCCTATGAACCATGTAAGGACCTTGCCAGTTAGGTGAAAATTTCCCTTGTGTATCATATCATGGAAGCTGGTTGTAATGGCTCTCATATAGGTGGCCCCGGCATTCTTCAGGCCGAACGGCATCATTTTATAGCAGTATACTCCCCATGGTGTGATGAAAGTTGTTTTCTCTGCGTCTTCTTCATCCATCCAAATCTGATGATAACCCGCGAAGCAATCTACAAAGGATTGGAGTTCATGCTTGGCGCAATTATCAATCAGAATGTGTATATTTGGCAGTGGAAAATCGTCCTTGGGACTTGCTCTGTTTAAATCCTGATAGTCAACACACACCCTGACTTTCCCATCTTTCTTCAGAACCGGTACGATATTGGCTAACCAGGTTGGGTACTCAACTACTCTGAGGACTTTGGCTTTGATCTGCTTAGTAACTTCTTCCTTGATTTTTAGGCTCATGTCTGGTTTGAATTTTCTGAGTTTCTTCTTCACCGGCGGACACACTGGAATGGTAGGCAACTTATGAGCCACTATGGATGTGCTCAGGCCAGTCATGTCATCATATTACTATGCAAAAATATCTTCATATTCTTTCAGAAAATAAGTGTATTCTTCCTTTTCTGACAGTGATAGGTGAATGCTTATGCAAGTTTCTTTGATGGTTTCGGAATCTCCCAAATTGATTGCCTCGGTTTCGTCTAGGTTGGACTTAGGTTTGTTCTCAAAATTCTCGACTTCTCTGATAACTTCCTCAGGTATTTCATCCTCTTCTTCCGAGTCACTATCCTTATGTCGCGTTGTCTCATTACATGTCACAGTCGTTGGTTCATCAAGGTAAGAAATAGTAATGTTGTAGAAGAAAGATATGAAAGATAACGATAATAAAACATCAAATTATTTGATAAATGCTGAAATGTTAAACGAAATATCGTCTGAATAACTTTAAAACAATGTTTTCCAAAACAAAATACTGAAAGGAAGATATTTGAAAACTAAATCCTCAAAAAGACTTGTTTTTTTTTCAAATAACATTAGTAGGCATGCTACCCCGGGACTCGTCTGGCCCTTGATGGCGTGGCGGTCCAGTTCCTAAGAAATGATCCCTTCTCCGCTGTTTGAATGGTAAGGCCTTCTTCCTTCTCCTCCTCAACTATCACATTGCAATCCATATCCTCATCTTCTAGAAACAGGTTCCTCAGCCCAGCCAAAGCTTCATCCTCTGCAGATCCCAATATTGTGTCGGCCTGGTGACAGGTCTGACTTAGATGTAGCATTGGCTGCTTGAGAGGGTAATAGGGACCACGCCATGGTGGCGACCAATCATCATACTTCCTGCCAGGTATACCGATACCCAAGCCCGAAGGTTGTGCCATAAAGTTTCGGTTGTATTGGCTTAGTGATGCCCTGGAGATTCTTCCCAAGCCCTTTGTCGGGTTCATACCCTCACCATGCCAGTATGCTTTCTATTTTGCTACTCCGCCATTTATCTTTCTCAATCGCATTGACATGCTTGATACGGTGATAAGTTTCTCCACCCAGATTTCTTCTATTCTTGACAACCGGTACAGTTTGACTGGTGTAAATGGGATTACTTCCATCTCCGTGAATGATTACCTCCTGATGGTTCCATTCGAACTTCACGGCCTGGTGTAGCGTAGAAGCCATAGCTCCAGCGGCATGTATACAAGGTCGTCCCAGCAAAAGATTGTACGTAGCAGATATGTCTAATACTTGGAACTCAACATCGAACCAAGTCGGGCCCATCTGCAAACAAAGGTTAATTTCCCCAATCGTGGCCCTTTGAGACCTATCAAATGCCTTCACATTCATACTCCCTGCTCGTATCTCATGGAAATCTTTACCCAGCCTTTTCAGAGTAGTCAATGGACAAATGTTGAGGCTTGAACCCCCATCTATTAAGACTCTGGCGATGAATTTGTCCTCCAACTGTACTGTGATGTGCAGTGCCCTGTTGTGACTTAATCCTTCAGGTGGTAGTTCATCTTCGTGAAAGGTGATCTTGTGGCTTTCCATTACTTTCCCCACCATGTTGGCCATCTCTCCACTGGTGATGTTGTTAGGCACATAAGCTTCATTCAACGCCTTTATCAGAGCATTCCTATGCGCCTCAAAATTTTGTAGCAGCGACAGGATGGATATCTGGGTCGGAGTCTTGTTCAGATGATCAACGACAAAGTATTCTCTTGCCTGTACTTTCCTCCAGAGATCATCTGGACCAGTTTCAATGACGGATTGTTTGGTAGCAGCTTCCTTGCTTGTTCCTCCCAAATTTTCGGGTGTATATATCCTTCCAGTTCTGGTCATTCCCTGTGCAGCACCAGATTCTTCCATCTTTGTTTTGCCCTTTCTCCTAGCTTCAGCAATGTAATCCCAGGGTATGGCGTTGGACTTGAAAGGTGGTGTGGGTGCCACCGTCACAGTGAAGGGTGTGGCTACTTCTACTTCAAATGGAGTAGGTGTAGTTGCAGGTGCGATTACTTCAATTTCAAACGGGACTGATGCGGCTACTTCAGCTTCGACTGGTGGCTGTATCTGTACCACAATAGGTGTGAGTGTGACTGCAGGCTTAGGGTCATCACCTTCCCGAATAAGCCCAATCGACCCTTTAGGATCCCATTCTTCATCGGTTTCTATTACATTTACTCATTCACCTCTATGATCTGGGAGGGGATTATTCCGGACATTTGGTGCGGCTTCCTTTGCTTGTATGACTTTGGTATCAATCAGGGTTTGAATCTTGTCTTTCAGAGTGCGGCATTCATAAATAGTATGCCCTTTCATGCCATAATGGTATGCACATGTTTTGTTTGGGTTGACCCACTGGGAGGAGTTTTCCATGGCAACAACAGGAATAGGGGTAACATATCCGGCAGCCTTCAATCTTTCATATAGTTGGTCAATGGGTTCAGCAATAGGGGTGTATTGTTTGGGCGGCCTGCGATCAAAATTGGGTTTGGGTTTTTGATAGTTTTGACGAGCTGGAGGTGAGTGATAATAGGTTGGCTGGGTGTTATAAGTGTGATAGGCGGTAGCGGGTTGAGAATATCTGGTAAGTGGAGGTTGGTATGCGGGTGGAGGTGTTTGGTATGTAAGTGGATTTTGGACCTTGGGCCACCATCACTGCCCCTACTTCTTTCTTCTTTGATATATCTCCTGATTGTAATGCTTTGTTCGTAGCCTGTAATGCTTCAAAATTGGTTACCATCCCACTCTTGATCCCTTCTTCAATCCTTTCCCCGAGTTTGATGATGTCAGAGAATTTGAGATTTTCGATAACCATTAACCTTTCATAGTATTGTGGATCCTGGGCCCTGACGAAGAATTTGTTCATTTGCTCTTCCTCTAGTGCCGGCCTAACCTTTGCAGCTTCTGACCTCCATCGAGTAGCATACTCGCGGAAAGTCTCCGTTGGTTTCATCTTTAGATTCTGTATGTAGAAGACATCTAGGGCATTCTCTGTGTTAAAACCTGAATCGGTCCATAAAGTCCGATGCCATGCTTACCCAATTGACCCATTTCTTGGGATTTTGACTTATGTACCAAGATAGGGCGTCTCCAGTGAGACTCCTCATGAACAGCTTCATGCGAATCCTTTCATCTTTTCCAACTCCCACGAGTTTATCACAGTATGTTCTCAAATGTACCTTAGGGTCACCCGTTCCTTCAAACATCTCGAACTTAGGAAGTTTGTAACCTTCTGGAAGTTCCACGTCTGGCCGAATGCATAAATCCTCATAATTCAGACCTTCAATTCCTTTGCCTCCTTCAACACCCTAGACTCGGTTTGTGAGCTTCTTGAGTTCCTCTGCCATGTTCTTAATGAGCAGGTCCTTCTCGGCGGATTCTGGAGTGTATGAGATTGGCTGAGTAGAGTGGGGTAAGGTTTCCACGTATATAGGATTGTTTTGGTGGGTTCCGGGGGTTGGAGCATAGTGGTGATCATTAGTTGAATTTTGCGGATCAAGGATAGGTTGTGGGGTATTCTGTGGAGTATGGTAAGTGGTTTGTGGGTATTGAGTAGGAAGATGTTGATGCTGAGGAGGAGTGAGTATTGGTGGAGGATTAGGATTTTGGGGAGGTGTTGCTTATTGATGGGGTGCGGGAGGGTTTTGTGGATGTTGGTTTGGTGTGTTTTGGGGAGGTGCTGGGTTTTGAGCATTTTGTTGGTTAACGTCTGGACATTTAGGGTGAGGGAGAGGTTTGCCAAGTTGCGGACCTGCTCAAGTTCCCGTTGCAATTCTAGTATTTTTTGTTCCAACCGTAGGACCAAATCATTCTGGGCTGGAGTACTTCGACCGTCTGAAGTTTCAATATTCTCAGCATTTTCCTTTCGGATACCACTCATATCATCCATATTAGCTTTTTCCTTGCCTTTCGGATTACTTGGAGGAGGAGGAGGTGGAGGGCCTCTGGATCTGGTGTGATATGCTGACGATGCCAGTATGTGCGAACCAACCTTGGGGAATGGGAATAATCAAAATAAAGAAATATGCAAAAAGATAAACAAGTCAGCAGGGATTCTAAAAAGCATTTGCAGTATTTAAACACGTATTGCAAGAATGTAAATTCGCGTCCTAACTTGGGGAACCTCGTTGTTCCCGAGGTAGGACTAGCGACAAATAGATTTGAAGAGATTTAATGCCGATAAATGCCTCATTTCATTAATGTAATAAATAAGACGATCCTAAAAACGACAATAATAAATGATTTACTAATGGCATTTGCCTTGTTACATTCCAAAACGTTTCAGAAAAAATAGCTAAATCTAATCTACTTGGTCCCGGAGAGACCTTCCCCATATTTGACTTTCTTGGCTCCATCGATCAAATTCCCCAGGTCGTGCATGTCCAGC
>NW_017689741.1:0-677 GCF_001879085.1 Nicotiana attenuata
AAAACTCCGCCCAAGACGCCTCAATTGAACGGTTTGGCAGAGAGGATGAATAAAACTCTAGTTGAGAGAGTTAGATGCTTACTTTCAGAGGCTAAACTTCCAAATACATTTTGGGCGGAAGCACTTAACATTGTTGCCTATGTTATCAATTTGTCTCATGCTGTTGCTTTGGATGGTGATGTCCCAGACAGAGTTTGGTTTGCCAAAGATGTTTCTTATGATCACCTGAGAGTTTTTGGGTGTAAAGCTTGTGTGCATATTCCTAAAGATGAGAGATCGAAACTGGATGTCAAAACTAAGCAGTGCATCTTTATCGGTTATGGTCAAGATGAGTTTGTGTATCGTTTTTATGATCCAATTGATAGTAAACTTATTAGAAGTCGTGATGCAATATTCTTTGAAGACTAAACTATTGAAGATATTGACAAAGCTGAGAAGATAGATTCTCAGAGTAATGAGAGCTTAGTTGATATTGATCCAGTTTCAATTGCTAAGGCACCTATTGCACATGAAGGAACCCAAGACAATGATGGAGATAGTGATCAAGATCAAAATGATCATCATGGTGTAGATGTTATGGATGCTCCAGTTGATGAAGTTGTGGTTGATCAGCAACCAATTCCTGCACAGGTAACTACTACGAATGCTCCTGAAACCTCTCTTAGAAGATCTACAAG
>NW_017689741.1:5132-5806 GCF_001879085.1 Nicotiana attenuata
GAGTAAAACAAGCAAAGCTGCAAAGGTGCATACATTGTTTAGCTGGCAAACAGAAAAGGGTTTCCTTTCATAGCCATCCTCCCTCAAGAAAGCCCGATTTATTAGAGCTAGTACACTCTGATTTGTGTGGTCCTTTTAAAGTAAAGTCAAAAGGTGGTGCACTTTACTTTGTGACCTTCATTGATGATCATTCTCGTAAGCTCTGGGTGTATCCTTTGAAATCTAAAGATCAAGCACTTGGCGTGTTTAAGGAATTTTAGGCCTTAGCTGAGAGACAGGCGGGGAAGAAATTAAAATGTATTCGCACTTACAATGGTGGTGAATATTGTGGTCCCTTTGATAACTATTGCAAGGAACAAGGAATTCGTCATCAGAAAACTCCGCCCAAGACGCCTCAATTGAACGGTTTGGCAGAGAGGATGAATAAAACTCTAGTTGAGAGAGTTAGATGCTTACTTTCAGAGGTCTAAACTTCCAAATACATTTTGGGCGGAAGCACTTAACATTGTTGCCTATGGTTATCAATTTTGTCTCATGCTGTTGCTTTGGATGGTGATGTCCCAGACAGAGTTTGGTTTGCCAAAGATGTTTCTTATGATCACCTGAGAGTTTTTGGGTGTAAAGCTTGTGTGCATATTCCTAAAGATGAGAGATCGAAACTGGATGTCAAAACT
>NW_017689742.1:0-1352 GCF_001879085.1 Nicotiana attenuata
ATCAATCATACCCATATTCAAATTCCAGAGTCGTATCTCCTCCATCACTCCGTCTCTCCTGAGATCGCCTATCGCAAATCATATTTGAACCACATTCAAATTCAAAATTACAAAATACATTGTAAGTATTCAAAATTTGTTTCATGAACTTCACTGATATGCTGAATTTGCATTCTAAATATGTTTGACGTTCACTTCTAACATTCTAATCCGACAAATATGCTGAAATTGTTGGTTTATTTGCTAAACAAGCTGAAGTTATTTAGTTCATATCTAAAAACTTCATTAAAACGAGTTATATGAGTGTTATCATTGTTTATTTGCTAGACAAGCTGAAGTTATTTAGTTCATATTTAAAAAATTCAGCAAAACGAGCTGAAGTTTTCCTCCTACACTGGTTAAATATTAAACATAAATTAAAATTTCATATTGCAAAAAAACTTAAAGCATTAGTTGCTGAAGATTTTTACGTAATCTGTAAAAACTTCAGTAATATGAGATCCATTGCCGAGGATTGATGATTTGTTTGACCAGCTTCAGGGTGCCAAGGTATTTTCAAAGATTGACTTGAGATCTGGCTACCATCAGTTGAGGATTAGGGCATTCGATGTCCCTAAGACAGCTTTCCGCACTCGGTACGGGCATTATGAGTTCTTGGTGATGTTATTCGGGTTGACAAATGCCCCAACAACTTATATGGATTTGATGAACCGAGTGTTCAGGCCTTACTTGGATTCGTTCGTAATAGTCTTCATTGATGATATTTTGATCTATTCCCGCAGCCGGGAGGAGCATGAGCAGCATCTAAGAGTGGTTCTTCAGACTTTGGGGGATAGTCAGTTGTATGCTAAGTTTTTGAAGTGTGAGTTTTGGTTGAGTTCAGGTTCATTCTTGGGTCATGTTGTATCAGCAGAGGGTATTCAGGTAGATCCGAAGAAGATAGAGGCAGTCAAGACTGGCCTAGACCAGCATCGAGCTATAGAGATCCAGAGTTTCTTGGGATTGGCAGGCTATTATTGTCGATTTGTGAAGTGGTTTTCATCGATTGCAGCCCCGATGACCAGGTTTACCCAAAAGGGTGCCCAGTTCAGGTGGTCGGACGAGTGTGAGGTGAGCTTTCAGAAGCTCAAGATAGCTTTGACTACGGCACCAGTGTTGGTTTTGCCCACAGGTTCAGGGCCATATACAGTCTATTATGATGCATCTCGTATTGGCTCGGTGCGATGTTGATGCAGGATAGCAAGGTCATTGCCTATGCTTCGCGGTAGTTAAAGATTCATGAAAAGAACTATCCAGTCCATGATTTGGAGTTAGCAGCCATCGTTCACGCGTTGAAGATTTGGAGGCATTAT
>NW_017689742.1:5069-5806 GCF_001879085.1 Nicotiana attenuata
AGTATATTTTACAAAAACTTCAGCACTTGATAAGCTTGAAGTTTTGCGTTGGATTCAATAGTTTTGTCCTAAAGCTTTTTCAAAAAACTTCGGCCCAATGTGCTGAAGTTATTTAGTACATTTATAAAAACTTCAGCACTCGATAAGCTGAAGTTTTTGTCCTGGACTCGATAGTTTTTGTCGTAAAGAATTTTCAAATAACTTACGCAGAAACTCCTAAAGTTATTTAGTGTATTTAGTGATGAAGTGAAGTTTTTGTCCTACATTTGACACTTTTGTTATGACTTTTAACCAAAACTTCAGCTTAAAAAGCAAAAGTTATTTTACTTCATGCTCAAGTTTAGCATGCTGAATTTCAACAAAAATATACTTGAAATTCATGAAAAAAGACACAAACATATTTGAATCAATCCAAGTCACATAATTCACACAAAATAATGTATATTCACAAAATTCAATTTTGTTTTCTCTTACTTCCTTGGAAAAAAGAAAAAATTAGTTCTTTGTTTACAAGTTATTCTCTATTCAAAAAATTCACAGAGTGTCTTCATATTCTCCATAGTCATGTCCTAGTTGCTCTTCTTGGTTTTCTTAACCACATTCCATGAACCTTCACTATGTGTTCCACCAAAGTGTTTTCTGTCAGACACAGGTTGACGAAGTTTAGTACTATAATTTTTTTAGCAACTACCGTCTTCTTTCATAAGAAAAAACAAGAAAATATTGGCCAAAGACAT
>NW_017689743.1:0-770 GCF_001879085.1 Nicotiana attenuata
CCGGAGCACTTAGTTGAATCAAATAAGCAGGCCTCTGGACGGCCTATTGAAACTGGGCCCGATGATCTCTGGGGGAAGATACAGGCGAAAGAATACTCAGTTGTTGATCAATTAAATAAAACACCAGCGCAGATCTCCATTCTAGCTCTACTGTAGAGCTCCGAGACACATAAGAATGCCCTGATGAAGATACTAGGCGAGGCGTATGTACCCAGTAACATAACTGGAGGAGAGATGGCAAACATGGTCGGGCAGATATTGGAGAGTCATAAGATCACTTTCCACGAGGATGAGTTGCCCCCTGAAGGTTTAGGACACAACAAAGCATTGCACATCACTGTGCAATGCGAAGACTATTTCATCACCAGGACTTTGATTGATGGAGGGTCCAACCTCAACAGTTGTCCATTGGTGACCCTCAGAACATTGGGGAAGAGTCTACATGAAATCAAGGATGGGGCTATCAACGTCAAAGCTTTTGATGGTTCCCAAAGGTCCACTATTGGGGAGATCAGTTTATGTCTGCAAATGGGACGAACTTGGTTCGATGTTGATTTTCAAGTAATAGACATCCCAACATCATACAACTTATTACTGGGACGACCTTGGATCCACGCCGCTGGAGCTGTAGCATCAACCCTGCACCAGGCAGTAAAATTTGAGTGGAATCACCAAGAGGTGATTATTCATGGTGACGGGAGTAACCCTATATACAGTCGCCAAACCATCCCAGCGATTGAAGGAAGAGGAAGCTAGGAGGAGAAACCTCA
>NW_017689743.1:4400-5806 GCF_001879085.1 Nicotiana attenuata
CTCCTGCATTGCATAAGGCTACTATTCTGCCTTCCGAGACTAAGCTTTGTCTCCATCTGCATGGCTGAAATATCGCCACTTCATTTAAATCCTGCATCGGCTGAAATATCACCACTTCATTTAAATCCTGCACCGGCTGAAAGATCGCCATTTTATTTACATTCTTGCATCGGCTGAAAGATCGCCATTTTATTTACACTTTACATGGCTGAAATATCGCCACCTCATTTAAATCCTACATCGGCTGAAATATTTCATTTAAATCTTGCATCGGCTGAAAGATCGCCATTTTACTTACATCCTGCACCGGCTGAAAGATTGCCATTTTATTTAAATCTTGCATCGGATGAAAGATCGCCACTTATTTCATCTCATGGGCTGAAAGATCGCCAAACTGTCCAAGGGCGTCATTGTTCGGAGGCACCATTTGCACAGCCCGAGAACGCCATGCCATGGCCTGAGGACCCCATTTTATCTTTTGCATAGCATTATTCAAAGGCATCATGGTTCGGAGGCATCATTCTCATAACCCGAGAACATCATTTCATAGCCGCCGAATCCTTTATTATATGCTTCATGGCCCAGGATGTCATGGTCTGAGGACGTCATCCTAACCGTCCAAAGACAACATTCATGGTCCAACAGGAACTTGCATCACGTTTAAACTTATGCACAATATATGTTCGCATTACTCATTTGCAGGTAAACCGGCTAGCAACGGCCGTCTCAGCAGGAGCGATCCCGCTCCAGTTCCTGTAGCCTACTAGACTTTGACCATCCTTCCCAACCTGGATATCGCGTTCGTTTTTTCAAAAATCTCCATCGGCATATCCCACCGATGGATCCCAAACTACATATGGCCTGATTCCTGTAAGACCAAGGATATGTCAGCGACTCAGGAACCAGAGCTCGGTCAAAATTCTTCAAATCGTTTCGTTCGGTCAAATTGGCCATCATATCTTTACCCGATAACTCTTTCATCCTTCCTGGGTATAGAGGGGCAGCTGTTGATACCCAGTTTTTCCCTATGTATTTTTTATATACAAAGTACTTTCAAAATAACATGTATATGCATATATAAGCATGCCCGAGTATTTTGCTACTTTTCCTAATTTTTAAAGATTTTAAAAATCAATTTATTTTCCATTTTAGCTAGTACAAAAATCAGTAATTATTCCCAAAAACTATACAATTTTGGTGAATAATTTATTTTATTCTCATATTTATACCAAATATAGTTGAGGTAATTTTTTTATATTTTTTACAAATTTGTTTGGTATTTAAAAGACTAAATTGCCTATAATTGCAATTTTAGCCTATTTTAAGATTGATAGCATTTCATAATTATAAAATTGGTTCCAGTATTTTTAAATTAATATTTATATATTATTTACTGGCTCAATACT
>NW_017689744.1:0-824 GCF_001879085.1 Nicotiana attenuata
TCTCTTTTCGATCAGTGGGGCCCTTTGCAGGTTTTCACTAGCTGACCTCTTTCATTTCTGTTCTCACCATCGCCTTATAGTGCCCGTGTGGATTTTCACTAACAAGACTCTCTCATTTGATTTTCTCTGCTTACCATCGCCTTACGGTGCCTGTGTGGGTTTTCACCAATAAGACTCTCTCATTTTATTTCTCTCATTTTGTTGTATCAGATCCATATAACTCTATCCTCCCATTTTGAACCTCTTTGTTGATTGATCAGAAGGACTTGAACAAGGTTTGGGGTAAAAAGAATTTGGATTGAATTACAACTTTGGGAACCTTTTTGGCGGGATCATCGCCGAACCATTATAACACTTGTCCCAGTTTCACCTTTTGGGGGGCTTTGGATTTATTTTGGTGTGACTGAGCCCCAGAGAGAGGCAGCCTACGTATCCTTTCGGAATCAAGTCGAACGTAGTTCGGGAAAATATTTTTGTTTTTGATTTTCTTTTGTTTTTCTGTTTTGTTTTGTTTTCTTTTTTCTTTCCTTTTCCTATCTTTTCGGTTTTTTTTCATTTTCTTTGTCTTTTCTTCCTTTCCTTTTTTGTGTCTTTCTTCTTTTGTTTTTCTTCTTTTTTTTTTCATTTCATTTTTCAATAAAACTTTCAGGTTTCAAAGAGGATAATTAAAGAATGGGAGCCGGCTCAAAGGGTTTGAAAAGGGTTGATAGTGTTTGGGTAGCGAAAATGAAAGCCTTCGTCATCCCAACCGGAGAATATTAGAACTATACGGAGGATCCAACATATTACTTTTTCACTGCATTTGCATTGATAGTCGTTTCAGG
>NW_017689744.1:5308-5806 GCF_001879085.1 Nicotiana attenuata
AACTAATTTTACGTTAACGTAAATAGGAGTATTTTAATTTTAGTAGTACTCGAAGACGCCCGACCTACGTTAGAGAGTTTAATNTTTTTGGTGTCCCAAGTCACCGGTTTATTTTTGAATCCCAAATCGAGAAAAATTTTGACTTTCCTTGTGAAGTCTGCGAACCAGAAATTCTGACTAACGAATTCTCTTAACCCGAGGGGAAGTGTTAGGCACCCCCGGATTCCGTGGTTCTAGCACGGTCGCTTAAACTATTATAATTGGCCTATTATCTGATTTTAATACATGTTCAAACCTATGTGCATTTTAGCTTATTTACCGCTTTTAATCATTTTTTAGAGAAAATTGCAACGTTATTAAAACACGTCTCGAACCACGTCTCATAAATGCACCCATGGTTTTTGATATATTTTAACATCGTTGAGATTTGGATTTGGGTCACATAAATGTGCACCCGAGTTTAGGAAAGTAGATTATTAAAATACGCGCCTAAAGCAA
>NW_017689745.1:0-854 GCF_001879085.1 Nicotiana attenuata
ATTATTAATCAAAGCAAAGTTTCAAGTATTAGATGTATACTCAGTAAAAAAATCTTAACCGGATAGTAGTGCAATATTCAAGTTAGATTTCCATCTTTAGGATCTTTAGTGAAGCAAGGATTCAAGATGCAGAGACACCTCAGTTAACATCTATGTGATATCAATCTAATTTGTAGATGCTGAGGATCAATATTTTGTAGGATATCAGTCAGATGTACATCAAATCTCAAATAAGTGATTGCTCATAGTGTTACTATTAATTCACAAGAGAGACGCTTGAATGATTTCATCATATACTACATTGTATGTTGTATGATCATCGTTGCTATCAGGTGTTGGTGGTCGGATCAATAATTTCACAGAACTTGAGTTTTTTGCTCGTGATAAAGCAACGTAAAGCTGACCGTGGGAAAAAACAGGCTCTCGTAAATAAATTCCAACAAAATCTAACGTCTGACCTTGAGCTTTATTTATTGTCATAGCAAAACATAATCTAATAGGAAATTGTGTTCTTTTGAAAGGAATAGGCAGGTTTTCATCTTGTGAAGACAACAAAGGTATTCTGGGAATAAATACATGTGTGTTTTTCAAGTCACCACTTGCAATTTTAGCACTTATCACATGTCTTTCGAAATTACAACATATAAGTCGTGTACCATTACATAAACCTTCACACGAATTTAAATTACGCAGTAAAATAACGGGACAATTCTTTTTCACAGTTAATTTATACGGAGGCAAGCTAGCTGGGTGTAAAGTATGCAAGAAATCTTCATATTGACTTTGGTCGGTAGTTTCAATAGTTTCGTCACACGCTACATATGTCCTAGATTCACCTAAAAATTGACTTATTA
>NW_017689745.1:3934-5805 GCF_001879085.1 Nicotiana attenuata
CATCCGTTTTGTCCATAAGGAAATAGTAATGGATACTGCAATGGATCATAACAACCATAGTAGTAATTTACCAATTGGCTTTTACTACTATGTGTATAAATTCGAATATGTGGTAGAGAAATATTGGAACTACTTTCATCTTCTATCCATATTGCTGCTACTTCAGATGATGTCGGTAAGTTATATGTTCTTTGATCTAAACCAGAGTCGGACTTAAGCGCAATGTAGAAGTTTGATAATTCTGGAATATCTGTTAAAGATTTCAAAAAGATAAAGTATGGATTAACTTTTAATGTGTCCATCTAAGTCCTGATAACCGATTCATTAAGCTTGTCAGAGAATGCCATTCGATTTGCTAGTTCATTATCAGTATCATAGAAATATAACTGTAGATTTTTTGCTGCTTGACTTGAAGGCAGGAGGTCATTTATGAAATGATACATTTTCCCTTGAACTCTAAACGTATAAATACCACAATTTCTTCTTGCTAAATCTCTATCATAATTCACTCCAAGAGAAGTAAATGCAAACATATTGTTATACAATCTAACATAAGTACGAAAATGTTTGGACTCCTCAGAGTTTCCTAAATAAAGATTTAGCAATTTAGCAGGTAGTCCATAGTGAATCAATTTCACTGATCCATTATCACAACAAAATCCCGGTGATTCATATTGAAATCTTTTGGCTCTACAAAATTTGCAATTCGGCACAGTTTTCAGTATATAAGGACTATTGGGCAAGTCATTAGTGTTCCAGAGACATATTTTTTTAGATGTACGACCTATATATTTTAGATTTACCAGAATGGAAAAAGGTCAATCCTAAAAAAGAAATGACTGAAATGACATTAAAGCTAGATGGAAACGAACCTTTGCTTGTAGCGTTACGCATGGTAATATTATATTGTTCACTACACGTTCCTGATGTAGACCCTAAGAAAAAACGAATTATCATATAAATTTGAGTCTTGAAAGATTTCACGACTTTGAACACTATACTTTCGCACTTACCAACTTCAAAAACGGGAGAACGATCATGTACATCTTTCCCATTATCAGTAAAAGTGGAATCATTAACTGTGAACACATTTATACTAAAACATAAGAGGAAGTTATGAGCATACAAAATATGTGAATCACATAGTTTATTCAAGGATAACAAAATGTCAGCGCGCAAACCTGTTCTCAAGGTAAAACCTGTTCTCAAGGTAGAAGATGAGGCTCCTGTTAGTGCAGCTCTCTGCTTCACTAATTCTCTATTAAATTGGTAGCAAGCTGATACTTCAGTGGAATCACTGGTTGGATTCTGCTTTCTAGAATGAAGATATGTCGTTCGGCGCTCCAGTAAATTTAGTTCTCTTTTATCAGCCGACCTTGCCCTATACATTTCGCGACGTCTTTGTTTAATTTGGATGCCTCTTTCTTCAGAGCATTGACGTTTTCCTTTTTGTTTCCAGCATGTTGGATCCACAGGGTTTTTAAAATTTGACATCTTTGATCTGCATAAATTTCACATATACCAAATCAAAACTTAGAAGTAAAATATATGCACTACAAACCAATGAATATCAGCACTCACTTATGGTGGTATTAAACAGAATATACCAAAACAGGTAATAACTTTGGATAAAACATGGTAAAACAAAGTAATTTAGCAGGCATCAAAAGTTAAAACATGGATATCTTAAGTAGAAGCAGAGCTGGGCAAATTTATTTTTTGCCGCATGCCTTGAACCCGGGACGTTTGCTAAGAGTGAAGAAACCATATTTCGACTTGCACTCGTAATATTAATTAAGACTTGAAGTGTAAAAATTTCATAATCCTCTCATCACGATTCTCCGTGTCAATAAATTGAGTATCGTATGACT
>NW_017689746.1:0-629 GCF_001879085.1 Nicotiana attenuata
TAAGAAAATTTGTCAGTTTTTTGAAAATGGTGGTCGGTTTGTGGCCTTGAGTCTTGGGCAGCTTGGCTTCTGCTCAATCAGCTTGAGTCGGTTTCAAGAAACTTTTGCTCTGCATCAACCCTAATTGTTTCACACCCAGTACCATTTGTATTTGTGGCTCAATCAGCCTTATGCCAACTGGAGATCTTTTCTTAGGTGACCTTCTCTGATATCTTGAATGACTTCCTGCTTCTTGAGCAATTTGTCTGTCAGAAAGAATCACAAGTTATCTTTGCTTGCGCCAAGTAGGCTGACAAGAGTCTTTTTGGGGGGAGGCCTTTGCATGAATCCTCAAGGCATGTTGAAAGTAACAACTGGATGCGCTGGCCAAATTTACTTTGTGCAACTGAAAAGCTGGTAGCAGATTTTGAAATCTTTTCTAACCACTTGGGAGATTAAATGGTGTCCCAAGTCACCGGTTTAGAATCCCGAACCGAGGAAATTATGACTCTGTTAACAGTCCGCGAACCAGAAATCCGGGTAAGGAATTCTGTTAACCCGGGAGAAGGTGTTAGGCATTCCCGGGTTCCGTGGTTCTAGCACGGTCGCTCAACTGTCATATTTGGCTTATTTATTTGATTTTAGTACAT
>NW_017689746.1:3479-5805 GCF_001879085.1 Nicotiana attenuata
TTTAAAGGAATCAAGTCGAACGTAGTTCAAACATCTGACCTAACTATTTTTCATCTTTCTTTCTGTTTCTTTTTTCTCTTTTTTTTTCCTTTTGTCTTTTTTTTTGTTGTTTTCAAAACAAGTTGCCCCAGCTTCTATTTTCTGGGGGCATGGACCTTTGCCAGTTCATTTCTTCTTCATTTTTTTTTCACTTGAACTTTCTAAGAATTGCCCTAGTTTGTACTCTTGGGACATGGACTTTTTTTTCTATTTTTTTTTCATTTTTGGTTTTTTTTTACTCTTGACTCTAACTTGATTCCAAAAGAGGGTGGTCAAAGAAAATAACACGGGCTCAAAAGGGGTAGCGAAGGATATAAAGTGTCTGGATAGCAGAAAAAGGACCTCCCAGCCTCGAGAACGCCAAACATAGTATCTTTTTGCGATCACAACATTGACGAACATGTCTATCTTCTTGGTGTGCCGTGGTCACAAGACACTTTCTATCCCCTAATGTCAAACTTTCCAACAAACTTCAATTGATTCTTCCTCAACTTGATCTTCACAATGATTTTGTAGGTAAAGATCCTTAACCTCCACGGGTATGACTATTTTAGTTCTACTTGAATTTTGATCGGGCTTAATTCCAAGGTATTTAAACTCTTTTTCATCCTCAAAAGTGTCTTTTTCTCAGTTATCCAATTCAAGCTTAAATCAGTTTTCTAAGATCTGGTCAAAAAGTCCGCATGCATGTCATGTCACTAAAACTAGCGGGGAAGAAACTAAGCATAGAACGATACAAAAGGACAAACTGTATTTTATTGAATAAGGATGGAAGGGTTTGACAACTAAACAAACAACCTAATATCGAGTTACAACCCTAAAATAACCCGGATAATGAAAATAGCAACAAAACAGACATGACTCATACAAACAGAATAGAGGGATAGAAGGGTTTGACTCAAAACAAATAAAATCTGGATCACAACCCTGAAATAATCCAAACAATAGAAAAAATATCAAAACAAGCTACCAAGATTCCTTCCTAGTAAGGAGAGAATGACTTTTCAATTGCTAAGCTTGACATTTAGCCACAAATTTGCTCATCAGAATCACCATGGCCTTCTCTAATTTTAGCCGGCAAGTTCCCGAGAGGATTCTCATACTCCATGTCACCAGGCATCATCCCCACAAAATGTGCATCATCATGTGCAGATAAAGGATTCTGCGTGATATTCTGGGTGTCATTGTCTTGGATCACAATCAGTTTTTCCTGAATCATCCTTTCTATCTCTATTTTCAAATCCCGGCAGCTTTCAACATTGTGCCCCTGGGCATTGGAATGGTATTCACACCTTTTAGAAGGGTCAAGGCTTCTTGCACGGGGGTCTACATAATTTGGAGGAATGGGTGCAATCATGTCATAATGCTTTAACTTCTCAAATAAGCTTGCATAGGACTCTCCTATTGGTGTAAAATTATCTTTCAACCTTTGTTCCCTTCTATTCCTCTGGCTTGGATGTGGGTTATAGGGCATTTGAAAATTTTGTGGAGGCTGGTGGAGATTTTGTGATGCTCATGCTCGCCTTCTTGGGTGATTTGGTGGCTGGGCAGCATACTGAGGTGGAGCAACAGAGTATTGTGAGTTCTGAGGTGGATAGTAGTGCTCCAGGGAGTCATGGGAAACTTGATGAGGCTGCTCATACCTTCGAGATGTTCTCCTGGGACCTCTAACTAACCCTGTTGTCATCATGGTTTCTTCATCCTTCTCATTCGTGACGCTAAAATTATTAGATTCAATCTAGACAGCCTGAGTTGCGGCTTTAAGAACTGCTTGACTTATAATTCTGCCTGTCTTGAGACCATTCTCAACCATTTCTCCCATTTTGATTGCTTCCGAGAAGGATTTGCCCACTGCGGACATCATGTTTTGAAAATAATCTGGCTCTTGAGCCTGAAGGAAGCTCGTGGTCATCCATGGGTGGCTTAACTCTAGCCGCTTGCTCTCTCCATTTAATGGCATATTTCCTGAAACTTTCAGTTGGTTTCTTTTTCAGGTTTGCAAAGAAATTGCGGTCTGGGGCGATGTCGATGTTGTATTGGAACTATTTGACAAAGGCATGTGCCATGTCGTCCCAGACATACCACCGAGATTTGTCTTGATCCATAAACCATTCGGAGGCTACTCCCGGAAGGCTTTCCCCAAAATAAGTCATCAGTAATTCTTCCTTTCCTCCCGCACTTCTTAGTTGATTGCAATACCTTTTCAGGTGGGCTATGGGGTCTCCATGTCCATCATACTTTTCAAATTTGGGGGAACTTGTAACCGAAACGTAGGTCGAACGAACGT
>NW_017689747.1:0-356 GCF_001879085.1 Nicotiana attenuata
GAATCTCTATATTTTGAAGCAATCCACCGGGTTTCTGATGTTCGATCTTTACTTGTTGACAATTAGGACACTGGGCTACAAATTCTGCAATAGACTTCTTCATGTTATCCCACCAATACTGCTCCTTAATATCATGATACATCTTTGTCGAGCCGGGATGGATGGAATATCGGGATTGATGAATCTCATTCATAATCTTCTCTCGCAACCCTGCCACATTAGGCACACATAATCGGCCCTGGTATCTCGTAGTCCCGACCCTACTCCTCCCGTACCGTACTTCCTAAAACGAAACCGGTAACCGTTTTTAAACTTTTAACCTACGTCGTCGTAAGGAACGTCCTTCCTTCCTTCCT
>NW_017689747.1:5118-5805 GCF_001879085.1 Nicotiana attenuata
TCACTTGTGTGCCTAAACCCTTCTGAAAAGACCTCCAAAAGTTAGCCGTAAATTGAGCTCCTCGGTCTGATATAATAGATATTGGTACACCATGAAGCCTAACAATCTCCTTGATATACAACTTCGCATAATCTTCAGCTGTGTAAGTTGTCTTAACTGGCAGAAAATGGGCACATTTTGTAAGTCAATCAACTATCACCCAGATGGAGTCAAACTTATGATAAGAGCGAGGTAACCCAATAATGAAGTCCATATTAATCACCTCCCATTTCCAGGTCGGAATCTCTATATTTTGAAGCAATCCACCGGGTTTCTGATGTTCGATCTTTACTTGTTGACAATTAGGACACTGGGCTACAAATTCTGCAATAGACTTCTTCATGTTATCCCACCAATACTGCTCCTTAATATCATGATACATCTTTGTCAAGCCGGGATGGATGGAATATCGGGATTGATGAATCTCATTCATAATCTTCTCTCGCAACCCTGCCACATTAGGCACACATAATCGGCCCTGGTATCTCAGTGCCCCATCTCCTCCGATCTCAAAAGCCGTAATTTTACACTGCTGAAGCTCTCTCTCAATCGTACTAAGATAGGATCTTCATATTGCCGTTCATTTACCTCGGCTACCAAAGATGATTCTGATGTATTATGACAGTAACACCTCCGTCATCAGAGTCT
>NW_017689748.1:0-1087 GCF_001879085.1 Nicotiana attenuata
CATATATTTGGGATGCTTGTCAAGGAGATCAAGAACTACCTTATCTCTAGCTGTGCTAGGTCTAGTCCTAGCTTGTGTGGCCTTGTCTATGGCAATAGGTTTCCCCACAGCTGATGCGATTGACAGTAAAGGTTTCTTGGCGAACAGGTTCGTCGGCAAATCTGGAAACGACACCCATGCCACTGTTTTTGACGTCTCAACCTTAGGGTTGTAATCTTTAGTCCATGGGAATGTACGATATTGAATTTGTTGTCCCTTATACTGTAAATAACCAACCTGCTTTGAAAGAACAGTTACAAAATCGTCATGAACATCACAACGAATCAAAAGTTGTCGAAACGCGAGCAAGCCGATCAAGTAGCGACCTTTAATCCAAAATTGTGTTGGAATTAAGTTTCGAAGTTCTTGCAATTCAGGTGCACCATATGATAACTTCATCACCACAGCTTTGTGAAGTCCTTCTTCAACAGCATATCTTCTAGTTCCTTAAAAGAAAACTGCATCATAAGTTCTCCATGAACAAGTTGGAAAGGTTTTAAGGGCTGTTTTGATTACTGGTTGGGGTTTTGTCGTGATTAATGAAGCATATGTATTGGTTTTGAGGTCTAGGGTTCGTCTCTCCCACAGCTTGATGCTGAGGAGAGGGCTGCGCATCCATGGCAGCCCTTAATTCTCCATGTCGCCAAGAGAAGAGAGAGAGGAGAGAGCTTAGTCGTTAGGGTTTATTGTGTTGGGGAAGTTGATGTCTGGGGCGTTGAGGGAAAATGACAGGTTTGCCAGATTTCACGAGTTTGGACTTTATTCTGCTGCCCAGGGGTTTTTTCTTCGCGTTCGCGGTCCTCCTCTCGTGTTCGCGAAGAACAAAATTTCCAAAAATCATTTTCCAAACTCTTCTCGGACAGCCTCTAGTATCATGGCCATAACTTTTGCTGCATATGTCCAAATGACTATTATACTATGTTTCTGAAAACTAGATTCAAAGAGCTACAAGTTTTGTTTTTGAATCATCTCAAAATTCATTGTAGATTGAGAGATATGAGCCTCCGAAATAAGACCTGCGCAACAGAATTTCTTCTTCTTCGCGAAC
>NW_017689748.1:5013-5805 GCF_001879085.1 Nicotiana attenuata
TAGGGTTAAACCTAGAAGAACAAAACCTCATGCCGGATCCCTAGTAGGATGCTTGTTTGCATCATGTGCATTTGACTTAGGGGACTCAACACAGGGGTTGGGTCCGTCTAGGACAGGTGACCTGAAATAATGGACCATCCTGATGCATCTTACGTGCTACTTGCGCATTTATTTGCCCGGCTTTGCATGTTGACTGGCTTGTCTAAATGAGTGAATTATAAAAATAAGCAGTGTTGGGACTAAGTGAGGATAACAGCTAGTTTTGAAGAACCAATATCCAAGTAGTGCCGAAATGCTGCCGGATTTTTGAGAAAATGAAAGAAAAAGAAGAAAAGTAGTTTTTTTAGTTTGTTTTGTTTACCAATGGAAAAGAAAAACAAAAAAAAAAGTTTTATTTTTAAATTAGTTTGTTTATTAGCCACTGAACAAGAAAACATAAAAAAATGAATTTTGCTTTCAGAAATAGTGTATTTGCCAACAAAAACAAAAGAGTCTTATTTTCAAAAAATAGTTAGGTTTATTTGCCTGAGCTACGCCGGTTTGATTCTCACCGGATGTGAGATACGTAGGCAACCCTCATCGGGTCCAACCTCCCTTTTGCAAAAATAGCCAAAAATTGTCAAATTTTAATTTTTGTCATAGATAAATCGGGTGATGCCATTCTTGTTAAAAATAAGCCGAATGTCCCCAAAAGGACGCCGGAAGGCCGTTTTTGCAAGAATAGCTACCTAAGTCATTTTTTACATGGTTTGCGGGCGACAACCTTAAAAATCTTCCTCCCAGAAGTGCTGA
>NW_017689749.1:0-1438 GCF_001879085.1 Nicotiana attenuata
GGCCTAACATTAGTTAAAATATTTAATTCCTTCTTTTATTCATTCTCAAATAATATCTTTTGCAATCCCATAATTATAGCTACACATTATCTAGGATTCCTTCTCTCTTTCTTGTAATAATTTTTTTTTTCTTCTGTGAATTAATTTTTTTTCAATTCTACAAAATCTTCCATTCTCATTAAAATTAAAAAAAATACTAAAAGTAAGTTCCGATGTTAACGAGCTATGTGGGTTTCCTAAAATCTTGGTACATTTTGATTGTGTGAAGAACATGTTTGGCTCCTGAATGAAAATCTTGATCAAAAGAAAAAAAATTATGATACTTTTCGGTTTACTTCTTTGGCAATGCTGATGCTTTTACACGGCTAAAGTTGAAGAAAGTTTGAACTAAAATTGGTGCCAGTTTTTGAGTCACCATTTAACTTATACTTTCTGTTTTGTAAAAAAAAATTACAAGCGCACTCACTTTTCGGATAACTTCAGACATACGGGGCCTAAAGTAGCAAGAATTTATGTCTGAAGTTTGAACATCAAATTTTTTGCCTGAAGTGTGACCTTATCAAAGTAAAACTTTAGATTTTTTTCGTCTGAAGTTTGGCCTGACTTGCAAAAGCAATCAAAAAAACTCAGTTTGCAGTCTGAAATTCTTTAGTTTGTAGTGCAAACTTCAGCAAAATCAAAAGTTTGTCTGAAGTTCTTCATTTCTTTATTATTATCCCCCTTTGCCTATTTGCAAACAAACTACCCTTCAAAATTTTCAAGAGCAGGGACAAAGGAAATTTGTACAATTGTTGAGACAAACAAATGGTAAAAGAATTTTACTAGAGATGTCATATCTCTCTTTTTCTAATTGTTTGCAACAGAATAACATTGCTGAAAAAGAGAAAGAGAAGGAGAATCTACGGATGCAACGACGGGTCTGAAGTATGGAGCGCATAGGTCGCAGGAGAAGAAGAGGAGGCAACGACGGGTCTGAAGTTGTCAAAATTAGGGTATAGGTTAAATGGGGGCGACCAAATAGGACGCCCCATGCAATTTTTACGCTTTATGTGTTTGGCAGGTTTTTCCCTATCTATTTTTCCTCAAGAATGTAACACTACTCTTCCATAATCGTAATATCCACTTTTTTTTTATCGATTATACAATTTACTCGAAACGAGGAATTTACAAGAAGCTTGTTTTGACGCGTGGCGTTCTCTTTGTTTGTCATCCCACATAGTAAGAGGCTCCTGTTTGGCCAAGCTTTTTTTTGGGCCAAAAGTATTTTTTCGGCCTAAAGCATTTTTGGCAAAAAATTGAGGTGTTTGGCCAAGCTTTTGGAAGGAAAAAAAGTGCTTGTGAGGAGAAGCAGAAGCAGTTTTTGAGAAGCAGAAAAAAGTAGCTTCTTTGCAAAAGCACTTTTGAGAAAAATATACTTAGAAGCAGTTTTCAAAAGCTT
>NW_017689749.1:4859-5805 GCF_001879085.1 Nicotiana attenuata
TATCTTTTCAATCAAAGATTAGCTATTGTTGTACATTTAGTGTGAGTTGTTTGCTTCAAGTACTTACAAAATGCTAAACCCCCTTTTTAATAATAAATTAAGTCTTAAATTTAATTCACCTAAGTTTGGCCGGTTAACCATAATTGACGGATTATATAGGGTGCTTTAATAACCTTCCCTATAAAATTAATTAGAACCCTTACCCATAATTTTGAGGTTAAGCAGACTGTAAAAACAGAGTTAACTTTGACCATTACTTAGTTAAAATTGGTGTCCTAATTCACCATTAAAATAATTAGGTGGCGACTCTCTTTAATTAATTAAACCTTCAGAATTACCAATATGTTATACTCTAATTTGACTCGTGTTAAAATGGGGTATAACAAGGAATACCCAAAGCATCACTAGGCATAACAAAGCATGGTGCGAAATAAGAGGAAACATCTGAATACGTAGACCCTGGATCAAATAGTACCGAAGCACCTCGATCACAAACCAGAACCGTACCTGTGATCACCGCATCTGAGGCCTCTGCCTCTGGTCTAGCCTGGAGAGCATAGCAACGGGGCTGGGCCCCACCACCCTGGACCGTGTCCCTAGGTCGATCTGTTGCTGGCTGACCTCCACCCCTGGCGGCCTGGGCTCCACCTCTATGACCTCTACCTCCACCTCTAGTACCTCTACCCCCGCCTCTAGCCTGGCGATGTACCATTCCGTGTCGATTCTATTGATATATGTGAGGAAGGAGAGTAAAAGCACGAAGGGTGATGCCGTGCACATGTTATTGCTTGGTGAGGACGAGAGTAAAAGCACGAAGGGTGATGTCGTGCACTGGTTGAATTCTGTTTCATTACGTGCTATAGAGTTGTGTTGTATTCCTTTATTATTGGACGACTCTTATTTGGAATTTGTTATACTCCCCACAGCATGTTCCCCTCCCATATTA
>NW_017689750.1:0-629 GCF_001879085.1 Nicotiana attenuata
AGTCAAAGATTACTTACCCAAGAGGCTATGGTGATGAAGTTCTTCAAAAATCGCCCAAGAGGTGTGGAGAAGAAGAAGTTTGTGAAAAATGGTAAAAATCCCATAATGCATTCTGTTTTTGGAACTTAAAATAACTGGGCGAATTTGGTCATCGCGTTCGCGATGAGTTAGGTCTGACAGACCTTCGCGTTTGTGGAGTAGTAACTCCTCGAGCCTTCGCGGTCGCGGTCGCGTAGGTATAATTTTCCCTTCCCCCTGACCAGGCCACAAGCCTTCGCGTTCGCGATACCAGGCCCGCGTTCGCGAAGGGTAGACCCCTCCCCCCCCGAAAGCTTCACGTTTGCGACCTGGGTCTCGCATTCGCGTAGAAGGAATTTTCCTCAGCACAATTAATTCATCACGTTCGCAAGGTTCCTCCCGCGAACGCGAAGAAAAAAAAACCACCAGAATACCAGCAACTGAAAACCTGCAACTTTTTAAGAGTCTAAAACCTTCCGAAACACACCCGAGCCCTTGGGGCTCCAAACCAACATACGTACTAACTCAAAAACATCATACGAACCTATCCGTGCGATCAAATCGCCAAATTACCCCTATACAAGATTAAACCTCAAATCAATGAAATATTT
>NW_017689750.1:4867-5805 GCF_001879085.1 Nicotiana attenuata
AAAGGAAAACAAAATAAAAAAAAATTTTACTTACCTGACTGGGCCCGTCGCTGGGCTACCGCGGTCCTACCGCGGTCACGCTGGGACCGCGGTAGACCAAGTTCAGAGAGCACGTTTGACCGCGGTCCCACCGCGTCACGCTTGGACCGCGGTCCCACCGCGTCACGCTTGGACCGCGGTGGAAAAAGTTCAAAGAGCACCTTTGACCGCGGTCACGCTTGGACCGCGGTGGAAAAAGTTCAGAGAGGGTGTTTGACCGCGGTCCGGCCGCGGTTACGCCGGGACCGCGGTCGAGGCGTTTTTCTGGTATTTGTTTTTTTTTTTTATATATATACAGTTATACATTACACTTACAACAATTCGTAGGTTGCCTCCCACGCAGCGCCTGATTTAACGTCGCGGCACGACGCAACTAGTGGAGTTCCTACTCCTCGTTTTCGTATTGGGGTTCTTTGAAACGTGATACCACTGTATCCCCTTTTTCGTCAGCTTATCCAAGGTAGTGTTTCAACCTTTGTCCATTGATGGAGAATTTGTTCGTCCCGTCTTTTGATTCAATCTCCACAGCTCCACTAGCAAACATTTGCACCACTCGGAATGGCCCTGACCATTGGGATTTCAACTTACCCGGAAACAATCTCAACCTTGAGTTGTACAATAACACCATATCACCAGTTTTAGACTCTTAAAATTTTTACAGAGTATATTTACAACACCCACGAGGGGCCCTTACACAAAAAACGAAAAGAGGACCTAATCTATTTTGGGGTTACATCCCCGAAAGCAACATCCTCAGGAACTGCACCCTCGGCAGCTCTATCTTCGGGAACCTCCTCTTCCTCGGGGACACCTTCTTCACCTTCCCCACCCTCGGAGCCACTCACAGCATCTTCATCATCAGAAGAACAAGAAACCTGGCATCGGTTCCAAGCCTTTGC
>NW_017689751.1:0-900 GCF_001879085.1 Nicotiana attenuata
ATGGATGCTCTTGCTACTATACTATATTCTCTACTTAAATCTACCCAGATGGAATGAGTACTAAGTACAATACCACCATCCTAAGTTCATTTAAGATAAAATATAGATAGTATAAATGTAACCTGCAAAAAGAAAACCAGATTAGTAATAAAAAATTCACTCATACTCTCCTCTATCCAGATTTGAGTATGAGTGAGGCTATAGGCAACTCCTGATTCTAATTCTCCCCCATCCTCCTTTTCTTCTGCTAACTTCTTGCAACTCTTACTCTCAGAACAGGGCATTGCATCTTATCTTCATTCACCAACCTTCTACCTTGAATATCCAGGTCCCAAAATCCATAACATTCCATATCTCCCTCATCCAATGCATAATTTGCTAGATGATCTGCTAAGTGATTACCTTCCCTAAATGTATGTGATATTCTGAAATTAAACTCCCCTTTCAATCTCAGTATTTCCTCTATCTGATCAACAATACACCAAGGGGGCTTCCATAATCCCTCAATTATGTATTTCAACAGTAGTGAATCAGTCTACAACCAAATCTGACTGAAATTCATGGCTCTACACATTCTCAAGGCCTCCAGAATTGCTGCTGCCTCAGCTTCAGTATTTGTACCCTCTCTAATCTCCTTCCCTTGTGCATATTTTAACTTCTCCTGCTTCATCTCTCAAACAAAAACCCTATAGAGCTTCTCCCAGGATTATCTCTACATGCTCCATCAGTGTTAACCTTTATCCAGCCAGCTTGTGGAAATTCCCATATCACCTTCTCATACTTCAGAGTTGGAGTATAATGCTCCATCATGTACAACAGATTGGACCACCTGTGAGGAACCTTTAAACCTGGTTTCCTTAATTGTACCAAGTGTTGTAAAGTAGTAGAAACCTGATAAAT
>NW_017689751.1:3759-5805 GCF_001879085.1 Nicotiana attenuata
ACTGGTAGAAGGCACTGCTGAAGTGGAAGGCATGTCTGCTGACTCTGCAGCTACCACCGGAGGCTCATCAGACTGGCCTACGGTAATAATCGATTGACCCTTATTCTTCGGGTTCCTCGGGTCCTTCAGAGAATACCAAGTGAAAGGCTTCTTTGCCCGAACCTTTGTGTCAAAATTTATCGACTCCACCTAGTGTTAGGATACGGGTAGGAGTTGTCACCTTGCCTACCAACCAAAGACATGTTGGCCGACATCATGGCACCCACATTGATTGGGTACTCGGCCATGATAGAGGCGACTAGCACTGCCCGTGGGACTGGGAGATTTGTTGCATTTTGTCACGGGTCCAGTCTGCTACACACAAACGTCTGTCATCCCTTTGCCTCAAAATTTAGGGTGTTCTGCTGAATAGGAACCCTTACTGTGATCCATACTGGAGGCGGCCCTGGAGCTGTAAGAATCTCAGCTAGCCACGGGCGAGCTGCATCACCCATAGCCAGCTTTTCCAAGTATTGCACCGGCTCAACATCCTCCAACCCTAAGTATGTGTTCAAAGTGCTCTGGTCAAACCTCACTTTTAGATTCCTCACTTTTGTCACTTTGGTCCCCTTCTTTATATGCGCCACATTGACGTAAAATTCCCGAACCAGGTACTCTTTGGCATCCACCACACTTTGAGTGAACCATGCCCATCCCTTCTGCTTCCGGAATTGTCTTGACACCGCCGGGTTTTATTTATCAAGGTCTTTCAACAAGAACTGATGCTCAAGAGTGAGCGATCTCGACGGCCACCACTCTCGGAATCTATTGAATACATTTAGACTGACGAACCTATCTTCCCAAATTTCTTTCTTTTTCGACCTCTCAAGGCCGACAACTCTGGTACCACCCCTCGGCCATCATCTGGGATATCATCCACATCCACTATAGTAGCTAGTATGTTGGGGGCATGTGTAAATAAGGGTTCTAAAGCCTGACTGTCACCTCCCAAAGCCTCGGAAGTGCAATCTGAGGTGGAAGGTTCATCTCGGAGTTGAAATCTCCCCTGAAGCTGCTATGGCTGTGATTGAACAGCAGGCTGCTCTTGCATAGAGTCGCCCTCCGATGCTTCCCTAAACATGACATAAGAACTTGATTCAGCGTGCTCTGCAGCTCTACCTCGCCCAGCTGTCGCCTTTTTGGATATAACTCTTTGAAGGGCGAGTGGTAAGGTACTCTTGCCTCGGTCTCGGGAGGGTTCACCCCTCCCCTTTGACTGTATCACCACGACCACTGTAGACCTAACCATTTTTCTAGCAATAAACAACAACAGGAGTCAGTTCTAGTGCAGGTGCAGAATAGCATAAAGTTATAGAACAAATATGTTGCAGGGTGGGGAAGTGCGGCACAATTGCAGGTGCGGCCGTAGGTTGGGTGTGCAGACCGCACAATTTGAAAATGCGAGTGAAGAAATCGTGATCTGCACAATTTGGAGTGCGACCGCACATCTAAGGTGCGGTCCGCACATTTTTAAGTGCGGTCGTACAGTGGAAAACTGAAAAATGGCAACTCTCTGAAGACAGAGAATGCCCTGATCTGCGGCCGTACACACTTTTCTAAATATAGTATAGCTAGGATTGCTAAAACTGTATGACTCCATGTACTTGCTTGGACCTTGCTTGACTCCCTGTATGCATTTCCATGAAATTTTCCATATGAATTGGTTCCCTCTTCTACAGATGCATCATCCATCTGACTTCCCATGCTTTGGAAATCCAATGTCTGCAATCTGTGTGTCTGTGTACTCCTATATGTGCACTTGTTTTTTGAATTGTTTGTCTTCTACCTTCTTCTGTGAGTGTGACTAAGTGTTATCCTTTGTGATGCCCACCAGGACAACCCTTCCCATGATTCTGCCACACCCTCTATGAATGCCTTTGCTACTATACTATATTCTATACTTAAATCTACCCAGATGGAATGAGTACTAAGTACTAATACCACCATCTTAAGTTTCATTAAAGTATAGAATATAGATAGTATAAATGTACCTGCAAAAAAGAAAAC
>NW_017689752.1:0-759 GCF_001879085.1 Nicotiana attenuata
TGAACTTTTAAAGCACAAGTTGACCACTACCCTTATCACAAACCGCACCTAATTGGAGTTTACCCTTTGAACTAATGTGTGATGCTAGTGATGTTGCAGTGGGGGCGGTGTTGGGTCAACGGGTTACAAAATGTTCCATCCCGTGTATTATGCAAGTAAGACTATGAATGAAGCTCAACGGAATTACACGGTGACGGAGAAGGAGTTATTGGCCATTGTATTTGCCATGGAGAAATTTCGGCCTTATCTTATGGGGGCCAAGGTGATTGTGCACACGGACCATGCCGCCCTTAGGTATTTGATGACCAAGAAGGATTCCAAGGCAAGATTTATGAGATGGTGTTACTTCTTCAAGAATTTGACTTAGAAATAGTGGACCGGAAGGGAAGTGAGAACCAAGTTGCGAACCATTTGTCCCGGTTGGAGGAAGAAGGGAGGCCATGTGACGGCCTTGAGATAAATGATACATTCCCCGACGAGCAACTTCTTTCTGTGTCAATGTGTGACATGCCATGGTTCGCGGACATCGCCAACTTCACTGTGACCGGAATTGTCCCGTGTGAGCTCTCTTCTAACCAAAGGAAGAAACTCAAGCGGGATAGTTTGGATTTTTATTGGGATGATCCGTACTTGTTAAAAATTTGCACGGATGGTGTGATTAGAAGATGTGTCCCGGAAGGTGAACAATTGAGCATTTTGGAGGCTTGTCACTCCTCCCCCTATGGTGGCCATCATGGAGGGGTGAGGACGGCTTCAAAG
>NW_017689752.1:5169-5805 GCF_001879085.1 Nicotiana attenuata
GACATATTGGAGGTCTTTATGGATGACTTTAGTGTGGTTGGTGACTCTTTTGATGAATGCTTGGTAAATTTGGATAGAGTCTTGGCCCGTTGTGAAGAAACTAACCTCGTTCTCAATTGGGAAAAATGTCATTTTATGGTTGAAAAGGTATAGTGTTAGGTCACATGATTTCAAAACATGGGATTGAGGTAGACAAGGCGAAGATTAAGGTGATTTCAAGGCTCCCTCCCCTACTTCTGTCAAAGGGGTGAGGAGTTTTCTTGGGCATGCCGGGTTCTACCGGCGGTTTATCAAAGACTTCTCGAAGGTTGTGAATCCACTTTTCATGTTTCTAGAGAAAGATGCCAAGTTTGTTTTTGATGAAAAATGCATGGAGGACTTTGAACTTTTGAAGCACAAGTTGACCACTACCCCTATCATAACCGCACCTAATTGGAGTTTACCCTTTGAACTAATGTGTGATGCTAGTGATGTTGCAGTGGGGGCGGTGTTGGGTCAACGGGTTAATAAAATGTTCCATCCCGTGTATTATGCAAGTAAGACTATGAATGAAGCTCAACGGAATTACACAGTGACGGAGAAGGAGTTATTGGACATTGTATTTGCCATGGAGAAATTTCGGCCTTATCTTATGGG
>NW_017689753.1:0-2253 GCF_001879085.1 Nicotiana attenuata
CAAACAGCAGCATCGTCATCCTTTTTGGGATGAAAGGAGTGCATGATATTTTGTTTAAATATCTAATTATCCTTGCTGCTAATAGAAGTCCAAGTGATTTAGCTTGATTTTTTTTTAAAAAGGAAGATGAAGAAGAAAGAAGTCTAAATGATATGGTGTTTTAGTATTTTAGTGTTTTGTAGTTTGAGTTCTCACATTAGTATGCTTGTACTATAATCACTTTCCACCATTGTATAGATGCCAATAAGTCGCTTTATTGTCCATCTTGGTGCAATGTTTTTGTTAATCTTAAAAGTATTTGGTATAAGGCATCGTCGCGGTACCATACGTGTGTAGCTCCCACAACATGTAGCATATAACAAGGATAACACCTACGGGGTAAATTCTCCCTCACAGGGTTATATAGGAGACTTACATTGCTCCCTCACAGGATTATACCAGAGACTTACCTTGCTCCGAAGTTTCATAACCGGCTCCAATGCCGCTCTAACTCCTCGACTCAAAGCCAAGCGATCCGGAACTAGTCAAACAATGTACAAATGAATCAAAATGTACTTCAATGCTTATAATTAATCAATTTATAACAATTCTCAACTCCGCTCGAAAAGTCATAAAGTCAACACTCGGGCCCACGTGTCCAGATTTCAAAAATTTTTGAAGATAAACTTTACCCATAATATCACTAACTCAAATATATAATTTATTCCAAATTCCATGTCCAATTCGTGGTCAAAATCCAAAAATACGATTCTAGGTTTTCTTAAAAAATCCCAAAATATTCCACAATTTTCATGTTAAATCCTTATAGAATCCATGTAATTAACTTATAATATGTGGGAATTACTTACCTTGCAATAGATGATGAAAATCTTGCATCCAAGAGCTCTAATAATCGCCCAACCAAATGAAAATGTGAGAGAAATGGGCTAAGTACCGAAATGAAGCCTTAATAACAACCCCAGATGTTGCATTTGCGACATGAGGATCGCAAATGAAAGGTCGCAAATGCGAAATTGTCGTCGCAAATGCGAAGGCCAACCAACACTGCTTGAGTCGCAGATGCGACAAAAAGCCTCGCAAATGCTAGCATAGTGTTATATCCCGTGATTTTAACAATATTGACACCGTTATATATGTTTGATGTGGATAATTCATTAATTATTAATTTAAAAGGATAAGTATAAGAATTGTCTTGTCCATGTGGGACCATGACAACTAAAGTGGTACATGACTAATGTGGAATGCTAACGGTGGAGTCACAATTTGGGGAGCCTTGCATTGCTTTATGGGCATGGTTTTCATTGGAACTTGAAGTTTCTACAATATTTAGCTTTTATCCTAAGAAAGCAATAACAGATGCTTATCATTGTTAACATCATTTTCCAAACAAACACACTCAACTAATTTATAAGCGCATAAAAAAAAGTTCAGCTACAATAGAATTCATGATTGTTTTGTTCGTGAGTTTCTTTTTTTGCAAATCATTATAGTTTTTTTTCTTATGCCATTTAATTTCATTTCAATGTTTGATTTATGGTTTGGATTAGCTTATTTTGTAAAATTTTTGAAAAATATAATTTTATATAGTTATTAATATTACTACTTTTGAATATATTTTAAATTATACACATAATATGTGAAAGTTTATAAAAGAGATTTTCTTTATTGTAAAGATAAAAATTATTTTCGCACAAGAAAAGAAGGTTATCTTTTTACCATTTAAAGAATTAAGCGTAAGAAAGTTTTTGCTCTTTATATGAGATTGGGAAAATTAGAAGTTGAGAAAATATATGTATTTTACATGGATGTTTTAAATAATAGTGTATGCATTTATTTTATATGGTACCACATGACCATGATAGTAAGTTATATAAAGTGTGTTAAAAATAAATAGAATAACAAGTAATTTGAGATAATTTTTAATTACGTGGGTAATTAATTGATTATTGGGTAACGGGACATTACCTAGTTAATTAATAATTAGTGGTTGTCTTTGAATAAGAATTAAAAATCAACAAACGTGGCAGCCCATTCTTTCATTTAGTGACTCTTACCCTATAATTGATAAAGTGGCAACATTTAACATTGCATGGATATGAGTAAAATTGGGTTCAGCGTTAAGAACCAAGCCTACTTACTGTGTATAAACAAAATGGAAGCAAGTGGAAGTGAACTACCAAGACCATATTAGAACACCTATATTTCCTAGTGAACAAACACTCGATTTCTATAATGAGTGTTTCTCCAACTATA
>NW_017689753.1:3051-5805 GCF_001879085.1 Nicotiana attenuata
GTATCTTCCTGCCTGTGTAGTTCCCCATATGAGTTGGTCTGGTGCTAATTGGTTGCTTGAGAAGCCAGTTAGAGTGGCCAGTAGTCTGAGCAATTCCTCAAATTCCCAATCTTGTAGGTTCCTTCCGTAAATTATGTTCCAAGTGTTGTCTTCCCTGTACTGGGATATTGTTGAGTCATGCTCTCTGGCTATCTGATACAGTGCAGGATAGGCATTCATTAAAGCTGTGCTGCCCAGCCACTTATCCTTCCAAAACTTGATATGATGTCCATTCCCAACTACAAAGTGCATATTCTGTGAGAACTCCTCCCAATGTTTACAAATATGCTTCCAAACTCCAACTCCATGTGGTGCTCTTGATTGTTTAGTGCACCAGTGGTTCTGTACACCGTGTTTGGCATTGACAACTTCCTTCCACAAGCAGTTATTCTCCTGCGTGTACCTCCATAGCCACTTCATTAATAAGCATTTATTCTGTAAAGCTAAATCCTTGATACCCAGTCCACCTTGGTGCTTTGGTAATAAAACTTTAGACCACTTAACCAGGTGAAATTTGTGATCACCGCTATTCCCTTCCCATAGAAAATTCCTTCTTATTTTATCAAGTTGTTTCAAAACCTTACTACTCATTGGAAATAATGACATATAGTAGGTGGGAATGCTGTCTAGGACACTATTGATCAAAGTCAGTCTGCCACCCATAGATAAGTACTGCAACTGCCAGGAAGCAAGCTTCTTCTCAAACTTTTCAATGACCCCACTCCATACAGCTTCTGATTTGAATTTTGCTCCTAAAGGGAGCCCCAGGTAGGTAGTTGGGAAGGTCCCAATGCTGCAGGTCAGTATTTCTGCCAATTCTTCTAGGTTTTGTACCTCATTTACAGGGTAAATCACACTTTTGAGCATGTTAATGTGTAAACCCTGAAACAGCTTCAAAAAGAAGAAGAGTTAGATTTAAATAGAGCACCTGATTTCTGTCTGCCCCACAGAAAATCAGGGTGTCATCAGCGTATAGCAAGTGTGAGATGTTGACTGTGCAGGTCCTCTCCACATTAAAGCCATTCATCCACTGCATCTGCTTTGCTTTGTCCAACGTTCTGCTCAGTCCTTCCATTGCAAGTATGAATAGAAATGGTGAGAGAGGGTCACCCTGCCTCAAGCCTCGTTGAGGGGAAAAGAAACCTGCAGGACTCCTATTAATCAGAACTGAATACTTGACCGTGGACATGTTAAATTTAATCCATTTGATCCATCTTTCCCCAAATCCCATCTGCCTGAGGATAGAAATGAGATATGACCAATTCACTTGATCAAAAGCTTTTTCAATGTCCAACTTGCACAGGATACCTGCACCCCTTTGCTTCAATTGCCAATCAAGAACCTCATTTGCTATCAGTGGGCATCTGTAATCTGTCTCCCCTTAATGAATGCATTCTGCTGGGTTGACACCAGATTCCCCATCACTCTTTTCAATCATTCTGTTAGAACCTTGGCTATGATCTTATACACACTACCGATGAGACTAATTGGCCTGTAGTCCCTTAACTCCATAGCCCCTTTTTTCTTTGGGATTAATGCAATGAAAGAAGCATTATATGACCTGACCATCCAACAATGCTGATGGTAGCGACTCATGGCTGCGAGGATGTCATGTTTGATGAATTCCCAAGAGTGCTGGTAAAAGGCCATAGTAAACCCATCTGGTCCTGGTGCCTTGTCTGCTGCACTTGATTGTATAGCTGCTAGTACCTCCTCTTCGTCAAAAGGTGCTTCCAGACCATTCTTCTCTTCTGTTGTAATGGTTGCGATGCCTTCAAAGTTTATAGAGGGTCTCCAATTCTCCTGTTCTGTGTATAGTTTTCCATAAAAATCCAGTATCACCGCTTTTATAAGCTCCTTATCCTCTATAATTTCATTGCCAACTAAGAGTCTGTCTATGCAGTTTTTCCTTCTTTGTGAGTTTGCAATCTTTTGGAAATATTTAGTGTTTCTGTCACCTTCCTTAAGCCATTGACACCTTGATTTCTGCCTCCATGATATCTCTTCTGCTTTGGCTAGCTGTTGAAGCTCCACCCTCAAGCTCATCATTTGATTTTACTCGATTAAAGTCAGTTGTCTACCTTCTGTCGTTTGTTCGAGTGCCATTAGCTCATCAAGAGCCCTGGTTTTCCTGGTTTCTACCTTCCAAATTCTTCTTTGTTCCATCGGGTGATATCCTTCTTCAAGCTTTTTAACTTTTGCAAAAGTACGAAGTCTGCTCTACCAGAGAAATTGTAGCTCTGCCACCAGTTCTTCAGTTTGTCAATGAAATCTTCAGATTGCAGCCATATGTTCTCAAACTTGAAATAAGAAGGGGTTGCATCCCAGTCCCCACTCTCCAATAAAATTGGCCTGTGATCTAAGATCACCTTGGGTAGAGCAATTTATCTCACATCTTTAAATGAATCATTCCATTTCAGGGCAGGTAAGAAACCTATCAATTCTAGAAGCTTGTAAGCAGTTGTCACCTTTCGACCAGGTGTAATGAGCTCCTTGAAGGGGTAAATCCTTGACATCAAGGTCCTGTATCATTTCGGAGAATGATCTCATAGCTCTGGATCTTCTGGTACAATTCAATCTCTCGCTTACAAACCTCAAAACATTAAAGTCACCACCTATGACCCAGAGGCCTTCCCATAATCCCCTCACACCTGCACTTTCATTCCACATCACCTCCCTCTCTGGATTAGAGTGAGGTCCATAAACACCTGTGAA
>NW_017689754.1:0-237 GCF_001879085.1 Nicotiana attenuata
GAATGGAGGCCCTATGTCGAAAGATCTCAACTAGGGATTGGAGCCCTATGCTGGCAAAAGGCGACTAGGAAATGGATACCCTATGTCTAAAAATTTAAACTAGGGTTTGGAGCCCTATGCTGGCGAAAGGCGACTAGGGAATGGAGCCCCTTTGTCTAAAAATCTCAACTAGGGATTGGAGCCCTATGCTGGCAAAAGGCGACTAGGGAATGGAGGCCCTATGTCTAAAAATCTCAA
>NW_017689754.1:4994-5804 GCF_001879085.1 Nicotiana attenuata
CTATGCTGGCGAAAGGCGACTTGGGAATGGAGGCCCTATGTCTAAAAATCTCAACTAGGGATTGGAGCCCTATGCTGGCAAAAGGCCACTAGCGATTGAAGCCCTATGCTGGCGAAATGCGACTAGGGAATGGAGGCCCTATGTCTACAAATCTCAACTAGGAAATGGAGGCCCTATGCTGGCGAAAGGCGACTAAGGAATTGAGGCCCTATGTTTAAAAATCTCAACTAAGGATTGGAGCCCTATGCTGGCGAAAGGTGATTAGGGAATGGTGGCCCTATGTCTCAAAATCTCAATTATGGATTGGAGCCCTATGCTGACGAAAGGCGACTAGGGAATGGAGGCCCTATGTCGAAAGATCTCAACTAGGGATTGGAGCCCTATGCTGGCAAAAGGCGACTAGGAAATGGATACCCTATGTCTAAAAATTAACAGGTTTGAGCCTATGACTGGCGAAAGGCGACTAGGGAATGGAGCCCCTTTAGCTAAAATCTCAACTAGGGATTGGAGCCCTATGCTGGCGAAAGGCGACTAGGGAATGGTGGCCCTATGTCTCAAAATGTCAACTAGGGATAGGAGCCCTATGCTGGCGAAAGGCGACTAGGGAGTGGATGCCCTATGTTGAAATATCTCTACTGGGATTGGAGCCCTATGCTGGCAAAAGGTCTCTAGCGAATGGAGGACCTATGTCTAAAAATCTCAAATAGGGATTGCAGCCCTATGCTAGCAAAAGGCGACTAGGGAATGGAGGCCCTATGTCTAAAAATCTCAACAAGGGATTGGAGCCCTATGCTGGCAAAAGGCGACTAG
>NW_017689755.1:0-789 GCF_001879085.1 Nicotiana attenuata
GATTATGAGACAGTGGATCAATTGAGAAAGTACCCTGAACAGGTGTCCCTGCTCTCATTAGTGACAAAATCCTCCGAACATCAGAAGATCTTGATGAAAACTTTGAATGAGGCATACGTGCCAAATGAAACTTCAGTCGAGCAGCTCGAAAGGATGGCGGAAAGGTTTTTTGCCATCAACCAACTCTCTTTTAGTAAGAATAACTTGCCTCATGAAGGTGCAGCCCACAACAAAGCCTTGCATCTGACCGACAAGTGTGAGGGTTACTATGTCAAACGAGTCATGGTGGATGGAGGATCGGGGGTTGACATCTGCCCACTCTCCACATTGCAGAGGATGGAGATCGGGACAGAAAAGATTCGCCCGAATAATGTTTGTGTAAGGGCTTTTGATGGTATTAAGAGGGATACCATCGGTGAAATCGACATGATATTGACCATAGGATCGGTAGACTTCGAGGTGACCTTCCAGGTGTTGGACATGGATACATCTTACAACTTCCTTCTGGGGAGGCCTTGGATCCATGCTGCAGGAGCTGTGCCCTCCACTCTCTACCAAATGGTAAAATTCGAGTATGAAGATCAGGAAATCGTGCTCCACGGAGAGGACGAGCAATCTATCTATCGTGATCCATCTATCCCATGTTTGGAGGCAAGGGAAGGAAGTGAGCTTATTGCTTATCAAGCCTTTGAGATTGTGGTAGCAGATCAGCACGAGGAAGGAAATCCTGTCCTCAGCTTTCCTGTCTAATAACGCTTCAATCATGGTGGCCAGAGAAATGATTAGACA
>NW_017689755.1:4951-5804 GCF_001879085.1 Nicotiana attenuata
AAGAAGCCCCGAATGTGACTAATAACCCGTTGCCCGCTCACAACAATGGGCCGGTAATCGGTATGATTTGTGAAGACAGGGAGTTTGATCCGGCTTTGAAAGCCATAGTTGCTATTGCCGATGTAGAAAAGAAGCCCAAGTTACTCCCGAAGCAAGGAAAAGGGGAGAAGGAGAATAAAACTGTCAAAACTGAACTCGAAAAGAAACCTGAGACAGAAGTAGAAATGGACTCTCTTAAGAATGGAATTCTCTATGTTCCGCGAGGACGCCAAGAAAAACCATTGGTTGTCACTATTTCGAGGAGAGCTGAGATAAAAGGGGAAACACCAATATATGTACCAAAAGGAGCCTATGTGGTACGGGGGACAATTAAACCGCCTCGGCTGAGTGAGCCAGTGGTTATTGGACGCGTACCACAAAAGCCAATGACAGACCCCTCTGCGGTGCCATGGAACTACCAGCAAACAGTGGTCACATACAAGGGCAAAGAAATTTCGGGGGAACTTCCAGGGAAGAACTCTGTTGAGAAATATTCGAATATGCAGGAAGTGAATAATGCTGCTCGAAAGCGTTTTCCGTCCAAGAGGCCAGTGAGTGCTGAAGAAGCAGAAGCCTTCTTCCAGAAAATGAAGATGTCTGATTATGAGACAGTGGATCAATTAAGAAAGTACCCTGAACAGGTGTCCCTGCTCTCATTAGTGACAAAATCCTCCGAACATCAGAAGATCTTGATGAAAACTTTGAATGAGGCATACGTGCCAAATGAAACTTCAGTCGAGCAGCTCGAAAGGATGGCGGAAAGGTTTTTTGCCATCAACCAACTCTCTTTTAGAGAATGACTTGCTCCTGAAGC
>NW_017689756.1:0-784 GCF_001879085.1 Nicotiana attenuata
GGATTTTTCAACAAGCTATGCGAATGCTTCGGTAATTGCTAAACCCTTTCAAATTAAAAAAATAGAAAATGAAGCTATTACAAGCAAAGATATTAAAAGATTTTTGAACAAAATAATATACAAACCAATATTTACAGTCTCTTGGTGAATATTGGTTACAAAACCAACTTCAGCATCTAGTTCTAAGCCAACAAATACCCCTACTTCTTCAATCCCTTTGTTTAAAACTTATGAGATCCCTAGAACTTTTGCTACAGAACTTCGGATCCACCAAGCTAAAGACTATCCTCAGTTCTCTGACCTTCAGCGTAGAATACTAGAAATAGAGAAAACACTAATAGCTCAGGATACTCCAACTAAGGGGTCTTCTGTCAGTGTTCTCCGAGAAGCCGATTCTGACCAAGAAACCAATTCGCAGTCAGAACAATTTAATGAAAATCCCTCCCTCGAAATTAACCCCGTCAGAACGGGATCCTTCAACTGGCGTCAGTCCCAAAGACTTTACTATTCTAGAGCTACCCATCCGGATGTAGCCTTAGAAGAAAGACCCAACGTTATGCAAAACAACTATAATGCCAATAATATCTATGAATGGAACATAGATGGTTGTTCTGAATACAATATTCTGGCTAAATTACAGCAAATGACCATGGTAGCCACTGCATACCGAACTTCCCATAACTGTTCTGACCAGCTTACTACTCATGTCCTAGTAGCAGGTTTCACAGGTCAACTTAAAGGATGGTGGGATACCCATCTTAGCGAAGAAGATAAGAACCAAATT
>NW_017689756.1:4713-5804 GCF_001879085.1 Nicotiana attenuata
ACTCACAAAAAGCACAGCTGGACCAGACCAGCCCAAATATAGAAAGCCATCAGACTACGCCATGAGCGGAGTCCCCCAAATTCGTCTGATAGAAGATTCAGGACCAATCTCAATTTTCAGTCCAAAAAAATGGGCAGACCTAGTTGAAGAAGAAGAATCTCAACAATCTCAAGCTCAACTAGCACAAACCATGTCTTCTCCTTGGACAGAAGAAGAATTCATACAATGGCAACAACTCATGGGCATAAAGAATCAAATGGCCATGCCTGCCTTATTTAAAAAGCAACTGAGAGATTTGATATAGAATATATCAAAGGGAGCTCAAACTGTATTCCAGATTTTCTTACCCGAGAATTCTTGCAGGGAAGATAAAATGCCAAGAAAAAAGAAAGCCAACATTTCAGATCCTCCAATACCTGCTCTTCCTCCGCCGGAGGAAAATATTACTAAAATAATACCCAAACAGCCTGATACAGATGTTGTTTCCACACAAAAACAATTTCACTTGCCTCCAAGCAACTCCCAAAAGGCGCAGCTGGACCTAACCAGCCCAAATATAGAAAGCCATCAGACTATGCCATGAGCGGAGTCCCCCAAGTTCGTATGATAGAAGGATGATGATGAGTCCCCTAACTTCAGAGGGAGAGAATTCCTTTTTAACTTTCTTTTATGTGGTATTGATTGATCAAACTCAGAAGAAGATCTTAGAATCTCTAAGACAGAGGAGTAGAGATGTGTCTATATTTAGTTTTTGATAAAACTAATCCATTTTCTTTGATAACATTAAAGAAAACCCCTGAAATAGAATAAGGTGTCCCTCGATTAGTCATCAATTATAAACCTTTGAACAAAGCACTTCGCCGGATTAGATACCCTATTCCAAACAAAAAGGATTTACTTCAAAGGCTTTATGCTGCAACTATCTTTTCAAAATTTGATCTAAAATCAGGATTTTGGTTAATTCAAATAGATCCCAAAGAAAGGTATAAAACTGCTTTTACGGTACCATTTGGACAATTGAATGGAATGTAATGCCATTTGGTTTAAAAAATGCTCCTTCCGAATTTCAAAGGATAATGAATGATATTTTT
>NW_017689757.1:0-594 GCF_001879085.1 Nicotiana attenuata
CTATGCTGGAAAAGAGACTAGGGAGTGGAGACACTATGGGTGTGTTTGGTATAAGGGAAAATATTTACCGTGGAAAATGTTTTCCAAGAAAATATTTTCTTGGAAAAAAAGTAGTAATCTTATTCATTTTCCGGTGTTTGGTACGCAAATTAAGGAAAATAACTTCTCAAGAGTATTCATAAATAATTTAGATATAATAAACATGAAGCCTTAAACTTTCAAACCAACAACCTTCCGAACCAACAAATTTCATAAACTTTCGAACCGCTAAACTTTCGAAACCGCGGAATTTCGAACCCGTAAACTTTATAATTTCTAAACTCGTAAACATCCAATCACATAAACCTCCGAAATCATAACTTCGAACTTGTAATAAACAAAAAACTAAAACTAAAAAATATATTAAAAATTTTTACGGGGTTGGGGGTGGGGGTGTAGAAAACGAAAAACAGAAATTTGAAATTACAAAAAAAAATGGTGAAATATTTTTTTTTTTAGGGGAGGTAGCGGGGGGGTAGGGGAGGGGGTGGGTGGGGTGGGTTGGGGAGGGTGGGGAAGGTTGAGAAGGAGTATTGGAAATGTTTCCTTCTCTTG
>NW_017689757.1:4809-5804 GCF_001879085.1 Nicotiana attenuata
GATCCACAATCACCCAAATGGCATCGAACTTGCTCGAAGTCCGTGGGAGCCCAACTACGAAGTCCATGGTGATCCGCTCCCACTTCCACTCCAGAACCTCTATCTGCTGAAGCAATCCACCCGATCTCTGGTGCTCATACATCACCTGAAGACAATTAAGGCATCAAGCTACAAACCCAACTATATCTTTCTTCATCCTCCTCCACCAATAATGCTGCCACAAATCCTGATTCATCTTAGCGCGCCCGGATGAATAGAGTACCGGGAACTATAGGCCTCCTCTAGAATCAACTCACGAAGCCCATCCACATTAGGCATACAAATACGACCCTGCATCCTCAAGACTCCATCACCCCCAACTGTAACCTACTTGGAACCTCCGTGCCGCATTATGTCCCTAAGAACACACAAATGAGGATCATCATACTGCCGATCTCGGATACGCTCAATTAATGAAGAACGAGCGACTGTGCAAGCTAACACACGGCTGGGATTAGAGACATCCAACCTCACGAACTGGCTAGCTAAGGCCTGAACATCCATCGCCATGGGCCTCTCTGCTGCTGGTAAATAAGCCAACCTCCCCAAACTCTCTGCCCGGCGGCTCAAAGCATTGGCCACATAATTGGCCTTGCCCGGGTGAAACAAAATAGTGATATCATAGTCCTTCAGCAGCTCTAGCCATCTCCTCTGACGCAAATTAAGGTCCTTATGCTTGAACAGATGATGCAAAATCCGATGGTCAGTATTAATCTCACAAGGCACACCGTACAAATAATGACGCCAGATCTTCAAGGCGTGAACAATAGCAGCTAACTCGAGATCATAGACAGGATAACTCTTCTCATGAACCTTCAATTGTCTGGACGCGTAGGCAATCACCCTGCCGTCATGCATCAATCCTATCCAAGGCCAACCCTCGAGGCATCACAAATGACAGTATAAGACCCTGAACCGGTAGGCAATATCAAAACTGGGGCTGTGTTAAAACGCTG
>NW_017689758.1:0-903 GCF_001879085.1 Nicotiana attenuata
CTGATTCACGTGGGGTCGTGATACGTAGGCAATCTCCATAGGATTCGACCATTTCTAAATAATAAAAGGAAAACTAAAAAGGGATGATACAAATAAGGGAAAAACCAAAGGAAAGAGAATTCAAAAGAGGGAGAGAAAAACAAAGCGAAAAAGGAAAGATAAGAGTGGGAACTAATTGGCAAGAGAAAGAAATAAAATTCGGGATGACGCATGTGGTCGAACAGCGACATAATAGCAACGTTTGATTGTTTAGGTGCATCCATCCGTCAATGTGCGGTTACCTATTTGTTAAATGCCCTAACCGCTAACAAGTTGTTGTTGATGAGTCCAGGCAGGTGATAAGCTGACTGGCATTCTGGCAACCCACCCTTACAACACACGCTCCAAATACAAGTCGAAAATGGCCAATCAAGATCTAGAAGCAGGCATCGTTGACCCATCCAGAGAGGAGGAGGCAATGGATGTGAATACAATGAGAGAGGAGATGTATAAGTTAAAGCAGCAGATGGCCGAAATGTACCAGGCCTGGTCGAAGGGACATCTCCCACCAGTATATCCTGCCAATCCCAATTACCTCCCACCAACTCAACCCCAAGATCCTCCCACAGCGAGCTCATATCCTGCTCTCCCTACTCACCAGCAATATTACGGAACCACTTCTCAGACACCACCACTACCACCCTCCAAGCCCAATTCCAGGTCCCCCACCACCAATCGCCCCAGTATTCGTGGCTCCTCCACCCACCGCATTACACAGATCCTCAAGTGAACCTCTGTTCCAAACCCAGGAAAACCATTACTACCCACCCGAACCCACCTTCAAACACCCAGAACCAGGCTCTTACACTCCCCATTTTAACTCTCTCAGCCGAAGAACGAGAAACCTCTCAAAAAACCCGGAAC
>NW_017689758.1:5037-5804 GCF_001879085.1 Nicotiana attenuata
GGCCCAGCAGATAGGGCGGTTGCTTCAAGAGAAAGGAAGAATCAGAGAGAGAATCTTAACCGTTGCTCATTCTATTGCCCGGAAATGCCAGATGTGCGAGAGCATGACCCGTACCACCTTCTTTGCATCAGTCATGATATTGGTGAAGCAGATAATGAATGACTTAGACAAACTCCAAGGGGAACTTGCATATAGGCCCGCGGCGAGACCGAACGATGTCCCGCAGGCGCCAGGAGCTTTAATGTATTCATAGTTGTCTGTGAGTCTGTTAGAGTTTACCTTTTGAGTCTGTATTTCATGGAGTTAGGTCACTTGGACTTGTATTTCATGGAGTCTGTATTTTGTTTGAACTAGGATAGGGATGTGGAGTCTGTAGTTCTTTTTGCATCAGAGTCTGTCTTGAGTCTTTGTAATAGACGTAGTTGCTATCAATAAACTTGGAAATTCCCAAAAATATTCTGCTTTTACTTTACATTTATTCTTCGCGAACTACGCCTGGTCTGATTCACGTGGGGTCGTGATACGTAGGCAATCTCCATAGGATTCGACCATTTCTAAATAATAAAAGGAAAACTAAAAGGGATGATACAAATAAGGGAAAAACCAAAGGAAAGAGAATTCAAAAGAGGAGAGAAAAACAAAGCGAAAAAGGAAAGATAAGAGTGGGAACTAATTGGACAAGAGAAAGAAATAAAATTCGGGAATGAACGCATGTGGTCGAACAGCGACATAATAGCAACGTTTGATTGTTTAGGTGCATCCATCCG
>NW_017689759.1:0-3080 GCF_001879085.1 Nicotiana attenuata
TAATCACTTCATACATACGACGGCCATCGTAGTCGTGTCAAACGACCCGGAAATGTTACGAAGAACTACCAGCCCACAACCCTACATCTATATGGTGTTTCTCCACACCCTTAATCCTCCAAAAACTCCACAAAACAGTAGTAAAACACGCAGCCCAACAGCAACACAAAAAAGTCCACAAAACAGTCCGCTACAAGTGAATAACTCGAATTCACGGCTTCCGATCACCGTCCCGTGAGTTCTTACATGTATAGAACGAATTACTATGAATTCACAGCAGAAAAAATGTATGAAAGAGAGAAGTAAACTTACCTTACTTGTTGGATAACTCAGCCCTTCCCTTGGTTCTTCAAACTCTAGGTTTTACCCCCAATTAGAACTTGAAAGAGAGGGAAAATCGATTAGGGTTTGTGGATAACTTTTGGGAGGAAATTTGCAGGGGTTTAGGTCTGGTTATTTATGATATATAATGAGGTTATATTTCACGAGATAAACCTTTAAATGGGCTCTTTGGCCGACCCGAAATTTCCTATTTTTGGGCTATCATTTAACCAAGTAGTTGACACACCTACTTGTCACCTAGCAGCTTGTGCAGTCTCGCAAAAGTGCCTATATCTCTCTACTCCGATGTCATATCGACGAACAGTTTAATGCGTTAGAACAGTTTAATACGTAATTACTTGTAAATTGGGAGAAAAGCCTAGTAACATTTGACCTAATGTTTAAGTAAAATTATGAACCTAAGTTGCGACAACTTTTGTCGACCTTTGTTTCATAACTTGTTTGACTTCAAGACTTATGATACGGATATTATATGATTCAAATACCTTAAAACACGACCTCTTGAGTGAATTAAGCACCTCTAGGTTTTCCCGAAAATACCGCTGACAACATCCTTGATTTGTTTAACTTCTAATACTTGTTAACCACCCATATACACCATTGTATCATTTAAGACCAATAGGATTAACCTCTTATCATCTTAAAGATAATCTCTTCATGGATTTACGTCGACTACCTTATGGCATGAACTGACGTATGTGAATATGGGTTGTAACAATCTCCTTTGGTGTTCCGAACTAGCAAATTATGTTCTCCCACAAGAAATTGACCACTTCGCACTCGCCGATTTTTTGGTAAGGACCTGCTTCAACCCACTTAGAGAAGTAATCAGTTAAAATCAAAAGAAACCTTATCAGGTGCCGGCGGAAACGGACCGACTATGTCCATCCCCCATTTCATGAATGGCCATGACGATAATACTGAGTATAATATCTCTCCCGATTTGTGTACTAACGGGGCTTGACGTTGACACTTGTCGCATTACTGAACGAACACCATAGCGTCATGTTCCGTTCGAGGCTAGTAGTATCCTACCCTAACTAATTTTAACACCAGCAAGTCAGCACCCGAATTATTTCCACAAATACCTTTGTGAACCTCTCTCATGACGTAGTTAGCCTCGGAGTCTCCTAAGCATCGGGCCAACAGGCCTTGGAATGACCTTCTATATAACTGTCCTCCCTAGAAGCTGTAGCGAGCTGCTTTGGTACGGAGTGCTCGGGATGCCTTCAGGTGCTCGGGTAGTTTGACATGCTCAAGGAAGTCGATGATTTCATTTCTACAGTACCAGACCAAGTTGGTCGCACTTACTTCATAATAACCATCTACATCTAATATCGAGTGCACAAGCTATACGACCATACCAGAATCTGATCACCTCATTTATGTGGAGGAGCCTAGACTGGCCAGTCCATCTACTTCCACATTTTCTTCTCTTGGGATGTGGGTGATTGACCATTCCCTGAACCGTGCAAGCAGAGTTTGAACTTTTACCACATATTGTTGCATGTGTTCCTCTTTTGGTCTTGAAGATTCCGTATACTTCATTTACAACTAGTTGGGAATCACATTTGATTTCAATGACCTGAAAGTCTAGTCCCCGACCCAGTTTAAGTCCTGCAATCAAAGCCTCATACTCGGCTTTATTGTTAGTCAAAGGAATAGTTTCTGTGGCCTACCTCAAGGTTTCCCTCGAGGGCGTAATTAAGACTACCCCGAGCCCTAGCCCTTTCAAGTTTGAAGCTCCATCCGTGAACAAGGTCCAAACTCCTGATGTCATTTCTGACACTGCTTCCTTGGTGGCAAAAGGCAGTAGCCCAAGACTGAAATCATCCATGAAGTCGGCCAAAACCTGTAATTTTATCACAGTCCTGGTTTATATTCGATGTCAAATTTACTCATTTCGACTGCCCACTTGGCCAGTTGACCTGACAATTTAGGTTTGTGAAGGAAATTCCGCAGGGGAAAAATTGTCACCACGACTATTGGGTGGCATTGAAAGTAAGGTCTAACCTTTCGAGAGGCAACTACGAGAGCTAGGGCCAATTTTTCAAGGTGCGGATAACGAGTTTCTGCTCCCGTTAAAATTTTTCTAACATAATAGATAGGATATTCGTGCCTTTGTCTTCCCGAACTAGAACTACACTTGAGGCTACCTCCAAAACTGCTAAGTACACTAGCAACTATTCACCTTCCTCAGGTTTTGATAGTAACTGGGTGCACAACTGACAAACTCGGCGGCAACACAAGTCTGTAAGCCACCTCTCCCATCTCGATCAAGAATCTCAAAAGGACCGATAATCTAGGGCTTAGCTTGTCCTTCCTCCCAAATCTCAACATGCCCTTCTTGGGCGACACTCGAAGCAATACTCGCTCCCCGACCATGAATGCCACATCGCGAACCTTACGGTCAGCGTAGCTCTTTTGCCTGGACTGAGCTGTATGAAGCCTATCCTGAATGATCTTAACCTTATCGAAGGCATCCTATACTAGATCTGTACCCAACATTTGAGCCTCTCCCGGCTCAAACTATCCAACCGACGACCGACACCGCCTACCATATAATGCCTCATAGGGAGCCATCTGGATACTCGACTGGTAACTATTGTTGTAGGCAAACTCTGCTAATGGCAAGAAGTGATCCCACAAACCTCTAAAGTCAATAACACATGCTCGAAGCATATCCTCCAAAATCTGAATAGTACGCTCGGACTGTCCGTCCGTCTGAGGATGAAATA
>NW_017689759.1:5068-5804 GCF_001879085.1 Nicotiana attenuata
CTCGGTAGAGTAAAATAGATACATATATATAATGCATGCTCGACTCATGGAATCACGTTCTAAACCTTTCGGAGTGACGTAAGGTCGGTATCCTCTGTACACGTTATTAGGACTAACTCTTCACTATGAACCTTATAAGAATCAGGAAGTACCAACAACATTGATAACATAAGAATAAGAGAAACAACATCAACATCAATCGTTCCATAAGAGAGCAAACAATGTAAGTACTGCTAGCTTCTAAGAGTAGAGTATCTTTGGAAGCTCGTTCATTACATTATGTATGATCGAAGTCGTGCAAAAGAAGGAAAGGGATAGCCTCACATACCTTGTATATACTTCCCCAATCTCAAGCTATGCAATTGTCACGACTCCTTAATCTACAATAAGAGAAACGATACTATCGTTATCATTCAAGCGTCATAACTATTATGTATCGACCACAACCTATTTTACAATGAAACGGACAGCACCTCCCCTATATATATGACTTCACACAATTCCAAATAATCACCAAACATCCCAAACAACATCAATAATAATCATATTAAGCCTCCCAAAACAGTCCACACACAACCTAATCACTTCATACATACGACGGCCATCGTAGTCGTGTCAAACGACCCGGAAATGTTACGAAGAACTACCAGCCCACAACCCTACATCTATATGGTGTTTCTCCACACCCTTAATCCTCCAAAAACTCCACAAAACAGTAGTAAAACACGCAGCCCAA
>NW_017689760.1:0-538 GCF_001879085.1 Nicotiana attenuata
GTTCTAACACATCTCATTTGATTTACTAGGTTCGAAATCTCTAATTTGTATTTATTTAGTACAAATTTAATACATAACTAAGGTTCTAGCAAAAGCTAATCGGTTCGGATGAACCCATTAAATGTATGCGAGATTCACCCTGTACTCTATCACTTTCATCATTGTTCTAAAATTGAGATAATTTTATAGTTTAAGTTTTATTCACTAATTAACATGTAGTATAATTTTCTTTTCAAGTTTAGTAACCTACCAAAAAAAATTCATGATAAGTCTAACAAGGTAATTTAGGAAAATAGAGCAATTACCATTTATAACAAGTTAAATTACACCAATAATGCAAATATTCGCACTATATATTATCTGTGTATATACTTTAAATCATAATTTTATAGATAGAAAAAACATGCTAGTAAAAATTTTAAAAAAGAAAAACAGGAAAGAAAAATTACTGTGCATTCAAGAAAAAAGCTCGATGAATCCAATAACAACTTAACCAAGGAAATAGACCTGATGCCAAAAAAGATATATATTGCCTTCT
>NW_017689760.1:2409-5804 GCF_001879085.1 Nicotiana attenuata
AAGATGCGTGAGGCAAGGTTGAGGTGGTTCGGGCATGTTAAGAGGAGAAGCGCAGATGCCCCTGTCAGGAGATGTGAGAGGTTGGCCTTAGGAGGTGTGAGGAGGGGTAGAGGTAGGCCAAAGAAGTCTTGGGGAGAGGTGATCAGGCGGGACATGGCGCTACTTGAGCTAATCGAGGACATGACTCTAGATAGAAGGGTGTGGAGGTTAAGATTAGGGTAGAATGTTCGTAGGTAGTCGTGCATCTCCCTTTGTCTTCTCTAGCTCGATAGTATTAGCGCTAGTTCGGTACCCTTTTTCTCCTTACGCATGTCTCGTTTCGTTGTTACTTGCCATTGGTAATTCCGTAGTTTGCTGCCTTGGAATTAGTTTTCTAAATATGTTATCTTGCTGCTACTTGTTATCAGTACCCCACTCATATTATCTGTTGCTATCTCCGATTTAGTTTTCTAATTAATTTTTTGCTATTACTTGCTACCAGGGCTTCTCTCACCTTCTTTAGCCGAGGGTCTATCTGAAACAGTCTCTCTGCCCTTCCAGGGTAGGGGTAAGGCTGCGTACCCCACTTGTGGAACCACACTGGGTTGTTGTTATAAAAATAAGCAAATTAAAATAATTTTAAGTTCGACATGGAGCTGATTGGGTAACTCTTTTGCACAAATTGACCTGCAGATTTTTATTTTAATCCAAGCAAATATTGAAATGGTCATAACCTACACAATGGTTCAGTTGACTCATTATAACCCGCCTATATATATGGTCGAACTCGCTCATCTCAAAGTTAATTAGATCACACTAAATCTTGTGATGAATCTGAGAATCGTAAGTTGCTAATTGAGATTGACATAATGAGTTTAACTCTTTATATTATTCCCAACATATATGAGGAATAGACATTATAGTTTCAGTTGGAAAGAAGCAGACTAGGGAATTGCATATATTACCCCTCATGTAATAGCATCAGGTGGGACATGGCACAGTTTAAACTAATCGAGGACATGACCCTTAGAGGGTGTGAAGGTTGAGAACTAAGGCAGAAAATTAGTAGATAGTCGAGCGTTTTCATTGTCTTCCTTCTCAATACTCATTTTATCCTTAGATCGCTATTACTACATGCGACTCTTTTGCTATCTTGGTTTCAGAATTTTTTGGAAAGCACTTTTGAGCAAAATATAATACACTTAGAAGCGCAGTTTTTAAAAATTAGGCCAAACATTAATTGATGCTCAAAAGTATTTTTTCAAATTGATTAGCCAAACACAAATTGTTTTTCACTAAAAATACTTTTTTGAAAAGCACTTAAAAAAAATACTTTTCAAAATAAGCTTGACCAAACATGCTATTAATTACTGCAGGCTTAAAAGTTTACTCTAGCTAGAATAACTCGCCAAGTGCCTTAATTAACTTTCTCTATCAACTACTCTGCTAAATAAATAAAGGTTACTTATATCAGTCTTACCTGTAGATGTGCTGTAATTTTTGCATTTCCTTTAGAATTCACGAAAAAATAGAGAAATTAGGGTTTATGTTATACTCTCAGATTACTTCAAAAGCAATTAAACCTGAAAATAAAGGAAGTAAAATTGCACTGGTTAAAAAATTATATTACACTGATTACCTAAAAATATTTACAAGATCACTAGATAATTAGATAAATCCACGAAATATTATATCAAATTAAGAATTTTGAAGGCTGATGTGCCGTGTGGACTTTTAGTTTTATCAATTACAAAGATGAAAAATATAAATTAGCAGATTAATATATTTAGACTCCCAATTACCCCTCACCTTTAGGGTAATTAGTCAACAATAGTTTAGAAATGTGTGTACTTTAGGTCTGTGTACATACAATATTTCCCAGATCCCACTTGTGGGATTACGCTGGATTTTTTTTTTTGTTGTTATTGTTGATGTTGTGTACTTCGCTAGTCCAAGCAGTGGCGGGGCCACCTTATAGGAAGGGGTGTCAAAATGACACCCCTTTGCGGGAAAAATACACTGTGTAGGTAGGTAAAATAAATAAATTATATGTATATATACTATATATTGGCTCGCCTTAATTTCCTGATATGTTTACTTTTATATATTTTGACACCCCTTAACGAAAATTCTGGCTCCGCCACTGAATCCAAGCATTAACTAATATTAGATTCTATACTTGACATTTAATCATAGACTGAGGCTCAAAAGAAAAGCTGCATGCTAGTAATAAATTTATACTTATAATGTTTTAATAGATTAAGAATATTGTATATATTATTACACGTTGAAACGCGTTTTAGGGTTAGGTAGGCAAAATAGTACTGCTACTTAGCAATTAGTTGACATTAACCAATTTTCGTGAACCCCATTTATGGGATTATACGTGATTGTTGTTGTTGTAACCAATTTTCGTGAAAAGATACATCTTGAGAAGCAACATAAGAAGAAGAAAGAAATTAAAAGAGACCAGATGGCCAAAAAAAAAAAGAGATTATTATATGTATGAGATTGTAATGACTAAAGAATTATGTGTTGACATGACTGCTGATCGAAGAGCAAAATAGACAAAGAAAAATATAAAATTCAGTTGCATAAAATACCAAAATTTTAAGTAAGATTTAAAAAAAAAAAGTGAGAGAAGACTAAACCCTAAAAGTAGATTGGTTAAATTTATAATGCAAGTTTCCTACTGGGGACCCGCCTATGAAAGCAATGCATGCATGTGGTCCTTTTATTTTTCTTCTTACGTACACAGAGATAAAAAGATCAAAAAAGCTTCCAAAACCCTAATTATCTTTTGTACCACATGTCTTGAGTTACGTTCTTCATCTTCTTAGTCATCTCCTTTTCATAATTTATAAGGACCACAAACTATCTTTTCATTTTTAGCTTAGGATTAACTCCTCCTTACAACATGTTTTTTGTTGGATCCCAAGGAAACTCCAACAATATAATTGCTTCAAATCTCCATCTCTCACTTGTCTCTTTCAACAATGGCACCCCTTCCATCTTCTACTAAATCTACTCCTATCTTTCGTCTTTTTTCCTTCTCCTAGGCAACAACTATTCTATCAAAATTAGGATTCAGGATTTACGCATTATGAGTTTTAGTTTGGGGTTCTAACACATCTCATTTGATTTACTAGGTTCGAAATCTCTAATTTGTATTTATTTAGTACAAATTTAATACATAACTAAGGTTCTAGCAAAAGCTAATCGGTTACGGATGAACCCATTAAATGTATGCGAGATTCACCCTGTACTCTATCACTTTCATCATTGTTCTAAAATTGAGATAATTTATAGTTTAAGTTTATTCACTAATAACTATGTAGTATAATTTTCTTTTTCAAGTTTTAGTAACCTCCTAAAAAAAACTTACATGACAGTACTACAAGGTATTTAGGAAATAA
>NW_017689761.1:0-498 GCF_001879085.1 Nicotiana attenuata
ATGATGTCCTGGACCGTGAAGCGCATAATAAAGGATCCGCAGGCTATGAAATAATGTTCTCGAGCTATGATGATGGTGCCTCCGAACCATGATGCCTTTGAATAATGATGTGCAGAATATAAAGCGGAATCCTCGGGCCATGGCATGGCGTTCTCGGGCTATGAAAATGGTGCCTCCATACAATGACACCCTTGGACGGTTTGGCGGTATTTCAGCCCATGAAATTCAAGATTTGGCGGTATTTCAGCCGACGTAGAGCATAAATATAAATGGCGATCTTTCAGCCGACATAGGGATTTAAATAAAGTTGGCGATATTTCAGCCATGTAGGATTAAATAAAGTTGGCGATATTTCAGCCGGCAAAGATTTAAATATAAATGGCGATCTTTCAGCCGATATAGAGATTTAAATGAAGTTGGCGATATTTCAGCCATGCAGGATTTAATAAACTGGCAATCTTTCAGCCGACGTAAAGATTTAAACGTATAAACTGGCGA
>NW_017689761.1:5069-5804 GCF_001879085.1 Nicotiana attenuata
TTCTTGTGTGTCTCGGAGCTTTGCAGTAGAGCTAGAATGGAGATCTGTGCTGGTGTTTTGTTTAATTGGTCGACAACTGAGTATTCTTTTGCCTGTATCTTCCGCCAGAGATCATCGGGCCCAGTTTCAATAGGCGTCCAGAGGCCTGCTTACTTGATTCAACTAAGTGCTCCGGAGTATAAATTCTGCCAGTCCTGGTCATACCCTGCGCTGCAATTGCTTCTCCAAACCTAGTCTTTCCCTTCCTTCTTGCCTCGGCGGTGTAATCCCAAGGAATGGCCTCTATATGGAATGGCGTTACGGCTGACATTGCCACAGGAATGGGCACTCTCGTTTTGGGAGGCAACACAGCAACTTCGAATGGTGCAGGTGCTTTTGGAGACCCAAACTCCACCTCAATTGGCTCTGCAGTCTTTATGGAGGACGGTGTTTCAAACTCGAAAGGCACGGACACGTTTACTTCAGCATCCCCAGAGGGCTGGATCTGGACTACGATTGGATTTAGTGTGACTGTTGGTTTCTTGGGCTCGTCACCTTCGGTAATTAATCTAATTGACCCTTTGGGGTCCCAATCATCTTCTACTTCGATCATATGCACACCACCACCCTTATGATCAGGCAAAGGATTGTTGCGAACATTAGGAGCAGGTTCCTTGGCCACGATGATTTTGTTGTCAATTAGAGCTTGGATTTTGTCTTTCATAGATCGGCACTCGTCAATGGTATGCCCTTTCA
>NW_017689762.1:0-926 GCF_001879085.1 Nicotiana attenuata
AAAATATACCCGAAACTCTAGGCTAAAATTTTTCCAAAAAAAGAGTAATAAAAAGAGTTATTTCAAAAGAGTCAAAGCTGATTGAACTACGCAGGTCTGATTCTCACCGGATGTGGGATACGTAGGCAACCTACATAGGGTTCGGCCTTATTTTTGAAAAAAAGAGAAAAAAAAGAGTCAGGGGTCAAGTAAATGTAAGCCGATTCAGCCTCGGCCATGTTTTAAACCGTTCTTGCCGAGATAGCCTTAGAGTATTTTTCAGTTGTCGAAGGGCTATTTTCGTAAAAAAACGGACAAGTTTGTGAGGTGTCATAAAATAGTCCTCCCCGGCCTCAAAATTCGTGTGGAATTGGGAAGGAGCCACATTTGCAAAAGCAGTCATTTGGCTAAAATTGGCATATAAGGGAAGGAATCATGCTCCTTTGATTTTTCGTATAAAAATTGGAAACCTGTTTTACAAAAAGGGTCCACTAGAGTCAACCCTAACCTTAACCTTCCACAGGAACAGATGAATACTATCCAAGATTCACCAGAAGTGGTTAGGGAGCAGGCTCGGGTGCACTTGCATATGTGGTGGAATTATCTAGATGAAGATGGTCAGAAATGGGTGAAAAAGGAGTTGGGCGCCCTTAAACATCCTTGAGATTAAACCACTGGACGATCTGATCAAGGCTCTAACAACTTTCTGGGACCCTGTCCATAATGTTTTTCGTTTCTCAGACTTTGAGATCACCCCTACTTTGGAGGAAATGGCTGGGTATATTGAGTTTGGACGGGATTTGAGGAAGCAACAACTCATATTTCCAAGGGCTCCGTCAGTGCACAAGTTTTTTGACCTCCTGAATATCAGTAAACAGACGAAGAAAGACCGTGTAAGCAACGGGTGTTGTGCTTTCCATTTCTTATACTTCAGGTTCGGGCACTCT
>NW_017689762.1:5193-5804 GCF_001879085.1 Nicotiana attenuata
ATCAGGCCGAATGTGAAGCTTAACAGTTGGAAGCTACTCCTCTCCTACTCGGAAGGAGTTTTGGTAGTTTGCTTTGATTTTCGTTTAGTTTTGGTTGTAAGTCAGATTCTATGTTCCGTCCGTTTGGATGTATAAACCTTGTTATCTTTGATTTCAATGAAATGCAATTTTCCTTTTTCATCATTCCTGATAGTTTTATTTTGTTTTCTTTTCTTCCTTACACAGTTCTTTTTAGGCTGGTTTCAATGACATGACATGAAGGAGGAATCTTCGGCCCAGTTTTAAAAGCCAAGCTAATTCTGAAAAGTCAAAATCCCATCCCTTCGGATTGTCGCTGAAGCCGAAATTGATGATGATGAGTGGGTCAGAACCCGCCTGAGCAATTGAGTTTGATCGATGAGAAAAGAATGGCAGCAGTGTGTCATGGCCAATTGTATCAACAGAGAATGGCAAGAGCATATAATGAGAAGGTGCGTCCACGGAAGTTCGAAGTAGGTCAGCAAGTGTTGAGACATATCCTTCCACATCAGGCTGAGGCCAAAGGCAAGTTCGCCCCAAACTGGCAAGGGTCGTTCGTTGTAACTAGAGTGTTGCCAAATGGTGCTTTGTAT
>NW_017689763.1:0-5115 GCF_001879085.1 Nicotiana attenuata
CTCGTCGCAAGACGAATGGGTCACCAACCTCAGGACCCAGCCGGGCAAATCAGAGACTTCGCCTGGCGTCCATGAAATTGCTACAACAAGGTAAAAAGCAACATTATTTAACTAACTTCCGCTATAGGTACAACCTAAAAAAGAACCGGACGCTCCACTAATGTGCGTAATTCCACCCTTCGGGGAACGGCAAAAGTTTTGATGGGATGATGTCGACCGTCCGGGCCCAGACAAACCAACCGGCCCATTCTCGACCCCCCTCCTCTTTGTCATCGACAACAAACGATGGGGATGAACGACACTTCAGGGTTAGCAAGCCCTGATGATGAAAGGGCCGATACAGCCGGATGAGGTAATCGAGCGTAAATTCGGGATCGGCCTTCTCCGCAAAGAACCTCATCATCAGCACCACCCGCCAAAACGACGGATGTATCTGCACCAAAGTGACCCGATACTTCAAGCAAAAATGAAGCACGACCCTGTCGAGGGGGCCAAACGCGAAAGGATACAGGTATACACTTAAAAATCCGTCAGCGGAATCCGTAACATTCCATCCCGGAGGAAGCACCTGCAGCGCTACCCCCTCACTCCATCCGCAGTATTTTCTCACCATCTCCAAATGATCCCCTCTTATCAAAGAAACCATCGTCAGAACGAAATCCCTCAGCTCCCGAGCGCCGGGAACAGCACTCCCTGCTCTCCGCCATGCCGCCCCAGAGTGGTTGCCATGGCTACGGTAATACTAAACAGAGCAAAGCAAGGACGCGCACAAACACTTCATGCACCTAGGGAAATAAGGAACCCTATGCCAAAGCAGGAGAACAGCTACCTCAAAATAGTAAAGGCCTGCGAAGAAGCCGAAGCCGCCCCACTTATGTGATAAGAAACGGCAACATTTCGCCTGCCCAGAGTCAGCCCCGGGGAGTACACGATGTCGATATAGTCCAATGGGATGATATCCGACCCCGAAAGTATCCTCCGACAAAAACCCAAGACTCAAGGAACCGCCCGTATTATCTCCGAGCTCGGGATGGCATCCCGCCTCGAGGGTCCCCACCAAAGAGAAACCAGAATTTGTGAAGCTTTGCATGCTGTCACTCAATGCAAGGAGCTCCAATCGCGAAAGCTCCGTAAAATTTCAAAGCGGTGCCTAAGCGTAGGCAACCGCTCAGCAAAACCTATCTCCTACATATCTAAAGGAAACTCTCCACATCGGAAATCAAAAGGGACCCCGCGGTACCCAAAGCCGGCCTCCATCCAGGATAACATCCTCAAAGGCCCCGAAGTTCAAACGCATTATCTCCATGCGATTCAGAAGGCCTAGGAAGCCCAGATCTGACCAATCAACCCAGGGTTGCCCGAGGAACAGTGATGGCCTCGAAAGGGAGCCGTGTCGACCAGTAGAGGAGCTGAGAGAATGCTCGCACCCCGGCCAAGTATCAACAGTCGAAAAGTAAAAAGGGGCGTTCAAGGGGCCTCGAGGGTATAAAAACATGCAGTTACTCGGCGCAAATCGAAAGCAGAAATCAAAAGGATATGTTCATATTCATAAAAATTCATGTACAACAACCCCTGAATGGTCATGACATACGTTTACAAAAGCCCTCGAAGGGTTATTACATACAATTTCTAAGGCCTACAGGAATCTACCCCTATAGCGAAGGAACGGAAGGATGTACATGTGATGAAACCCGGAATCCCAGTCCGCCCTCGAGGGTGCATCTCCGGTATCAGCATCCTCGAGCATCACACCCTCGAGGGTGATCTCTTCGACCTCCACCTCCTCTAGGTTCCCAGCTCAATCCCTCAAGGGATTCCCGCCGTAGGAGATGGAGAAGATTAAAAGGAGGAGACATAGAGGAGGCAGAGAAAAGAGACATAGCCCGCCAAAACCAAAAATTGGAGATCGGCGGGCCTCAACATCAACGAATGAGAGGGCTACCTTATCCCTCGGGAAAAAAAGAGCCCCAAGGATGAGGTGCCACACCAGGCCCGGGTAGGAGAGTGAGCAGCGGTGCATAATCCGAACAACTGTCTACATAAGGAGGAGGTCGATTCCCCGTCCATCGCCACCTCGGGCCAACGGCAACAGCAAACACCAGCATACCAATGACCATAGCGGGACAACGCACTTATGCTCAACAAAGGGACGTCCCGATGAAGGGCCATGGCACGACTTAAGGGAACTCCTCCTAACAGTCTTGAGGCTATAAGCCCCAAGCATGATGTTTAAAGTTAGAAGAAGATGACAAGAAGGAATAGGCAAAGCATGCCGATGAAGATACTAGGATAGGAAAAACAACGCCAAGGCACCCCATTTATAGGGGGCAGCAACACGGTCATCGAGGCTCTGGAAAACTGACCGATGAATGCAATTATTGCATCCTTGAAAAACCAAATCGACGGAAACACTTTTTGCCTTGAAGAATGGAAGTGGCAAAGTATTGAGCAGGAGTCTATGAGATAGGCCATCTATCACGAAAGATTGCACCACGACGCGGATCGCCAATGCACTATCGACATGAGGAGCTCGAGGAGTCAATGGTCATAACCGTTTCCCATCGCTTCGTTCTGAGAAACGCGGAGACTATCTGTACGTGGTGAAATCAGAGGGCCCGATTTCCCGCCATCAAGCCATCTTTGGGGGGTACATCGAGACCCCTAGAACATGAGGCCACCTCGGGAAGATATCTCGAGACCCCGATGATATGAAGCCACAACTTAGTCCACTCCTTCGAGGCTTGTCGAGGTCCGATTCATGGTCGAGATAGAGACAAAAGGGGGAACCCCGAAGACACGCGATTGAGTCTGAATGAACCGGCCTATCCCTAGCCTATGCTGGGGTGTCGACTCAAGCCATCACATCTCCATATTTCATAAATTAGATATACATGTATTCGTTACTAAGTTCCCTCTCCTATATAAAGGGAACTCGCCCTACCTTGTAAGGGACTGATGTTGCTCCCACAATTCGACAAAGTGAAATAATATCTCTCTCTCTCTTTTCTTACTAAAGCTCATTGGTTCTTACTGATACTGAGGATACCTCGATATCCTTTGCCTCTGTACGTGTTCTTCATTTTATATGTGTTCTTCATCGTACAAACTAAATTTCGGTTGTAAATAGCTTCGTTTGATTATCTTTCTAGCTGTTAGATTACTCCCGAGTATCCCCAACAACCCGAGCTCGACCTCGAGGTCGACCTCGAAGTCCCAATCGACCAAGCTTACGCCCGGGTAGCAGACCCTTTGGTTCGCTCGTTACCTCGTTTATCCCCCCCCCCTCCCCCTCCCACCCCCGCCCCCCATCGTTAAAATTCATAATACTAGCATCATCTGCTCTAACAAACTAGCTTGGGAATAGATCACATATTTTTAGAGTCCCATTTAATAAATCTAATTGTTGTTACCATTTTCACGGTAAACATAGCCCTTCTGTATTTCCGTTCTTGTTAGACATTCTGGAGTTAGAGCTATGTAGTATTTCTTAGCTTGTGATTCATGGGTTTCCGGGTCTTTGATTTATGTGTTAGTTTTGAAAGTTAAAAATTGTGTAAGCCGAGCAGCACATTAAAACGCTATTTATTTCTTTATTCCTGTTTCAAATTGTTTTATTTCCGCAAAAAAATTTGGTTTATTGTCCGCATTTTAGGCTTACCTAGTCGTAGAGACTAGGTGCTGTCACGATGGTTCACGGAGGTCGAACCGGGGTCGTGACTAGTTGGTATCAGAGCTCTAGGTTCATAGGAGTCATGAATCACAAGTCGGTTTATTAGAGTCTCACTGATCGGTACGGAGACGTCTGTACTTATCTACGAGAGGCTATGTAACTGTAAGGAAAATTCCGTTTCGTTTGATTTCCTTGTCGTGCAAGATTTTTGATATCACAATTCTAAACTTCTGTCTTCTATTCTCTCACAGATAGTGAGGACACGTGCTACTCGAGATGACCAGGCACCCGCGCCCCCTACTGGAGCCGTCAGAGTCCGGTGCCGGGGAAAAGGCTGAGGAGGCGCTCGTGGTGCAGCCCGAGCACCCGCGCGAGCTGCCGCCGAGGTACCCCCAGCAGTACCAGCCGGAGTCCAGACTGACCCAGAAGGGTGCTCCGTTCCAGTGGGCGGAAGAGTTGGAGGAGAGCTTTCAGAAGCTCAAGACATCCTTGACTACAACCCCAGTTTTGATATTGCCTACCGGTTTGGGGTCTTATACTATCTATTGTGATGCCTCGAGAGTCGGCCTTGGAGCGATATTGATGCAGGATAGTAGGGTGATTGCCTACGCGCCCAGACAGTTGAAGATACATGAGAAGAATTATCCTGTCCATGATCTTCAGTTAGCTGCCATTGTTCATGCCTTGAAGATCTGGCGTCATTATCTGTACGACGTGCCTTGTGATATATATACTGATCACCGGAGTTTGCAGCATCTGTTCAAGCCCAAGGACCTTAATTTGCATCATAGGAGATGGCTAGAGCTGCTGAAGGATTATGACATCACTATCTTGTATCACCCGGCAAGGCCAATGTGGTGGCCGATGCTTTGAGCCACCGGGCATAGAGTTTGGGAGTTTGGCTTATTTACCAGCAGCAGAGAGGCCTATGGCGATGGATGTTAAGGCCTTAGCCATCCAGTTTGTGAGATTGGATCTTTCAGAACCCAGTCGGGTTCTAGCTTGCGTGGTCTCTCGGTCATCCTTGTTTGATCGTATCCGAGAGCGTCAGTTTGATGACCCTCACTTGCTTGTCCTCAAGGACAAAGTGTTGCATGGCGATGCTCGAGATGTGACTATTGGTGATGACGGAGTATTGAGGATCCAGGGTCGAGTTTGTTTACCCAATGTTGATGGGCTTCGGGAGTTGATTCTAGAAGAGGCACATAGTTCGCGGTATTCCATTCATCCGGGTGCTGCGAAGATGTATCAGGACTTGAGGCAGCACTACTGGTGGAGACGGATGAAGAAGGATATAGTTGGGTTTGTAGCTCGGTGCCTTAATTGTCAGCAGGTGAAGTATGAGCACCAGAGACCGGGTGGATTACTTCAGCAGATAGAGATTTCGGAGTGGAAGTGGGAGCGGATCACCATGGACTTCGTATCTGGGCTCCCACGGACTTTGA
>NW_017689763.1:5129-5804 GCF_001879085.1 Nicotiana attenuata
CCGTCTTCACACTGTTCCGACTACGGCCAACTTTCCAACACTTAAGCTCTCACTTAGAGACTAAGTGTCCCAAAACTCTACCGAAACTACAAAACCAAACATCCCGGCAAATTGAAATAGCAGAAATAAACGTTGGGGAAGCAGTTAATAGGGGATACGGGCGTAAATTCCAAAAATGACCGGCCGGGTCGTTACATCCTCCCACACTTAATATGGTTGGAGAGCGGGTTCTGCTTCGGGTTTCGCCTATGAAGGGTGTTATGAGATTTGGGAAGAAGGGGAAGTTGAGTCCGAGGTTTATTGACCCTTTTGAGATATTGAGACGTGTTGGGGAGGTTGCTTACGAGCTTGGCTTGCCTCCCAGCTTGGCAGGAGTTCATCCGATATTTCATGTTTCGATGCTCCGGAGGTATCACGATGATCCGTCGCACGTGTTGGATTTCAGCTCAGTCCAGTTGGAGAAGGATCTATCTTGTGTTGAGGAGCCAGTGGCAATATTAGACAGGCAGGTTAGGAAGCGGAGGTAAAAAAACATTGCATCAGTGAAGGTTTAGTGGCGGGGTCAGGCGGTCGAGGAGGCGACCTGGGAGACCGAGCAGTATATGCGCAGCCAGTACCCTCATCTTTTCACTACTTCAGGTATGTCTTTGTGCTCGTTCGAGGACGAACGAATGT
>NW_017689764.1:0-783 GCF_001879085.1 Nicotiana attenuata
CAGTAACCAGCTCCTCAAAATGCCCATCTACCCTCGCAAGCTTACCAAAAACACCCCGGATCAGGTTTTCGGCCCAATCCAGCATTTAAGAATGAGAGGTTACGGAAGAAGAAGACCATCACTCCTTTGGGAGAATCATATGCCAGTCTGTACCAGAGTCTAAGGACATTGAACATGTTGAAGGCGATTCAGATAAAAATGCCGAACCCTCTCCCAAAGAAGTTTGATCCTTCTCAAAAGTGTGCATATTGCTCAGGTGCCCTGGGGCACGACATAGAGAAATGTTGGAATCTGAAGAATGCAATTCAAAAGCTTATTGATGCAGGCGACATCGTCGTGCAAAATCCAGATGCAACAAACCACTGGCCAAGATCCATCTCCGGTGCACAATGAGACGCATATGGTGGGTATGATTGATTGTGAGAATGAGCGGGCAGAAGAAACCCAGGAGCAGTCTGCTCAGAACAACGTGATGAAGTCTTGTGAAAATTCCAACAATCTTGGTGTGCAATTCAGTGGCTAAGACGCCGTACTTGGTAATTGGGAAGACGCTCCATCTCTTGGAGTTTTGGTGGTTTATTTTGTTGTCATTCCTGTTGTCCGGGTTATTTCAGGGTTGTAATCCGGATATTGTCTTGTGACTCAAACCCTTCTATCCTTTTACTTTGTCTTGTTCGTCTCGTCGTGTAGCTTGTGTGTGTTGTTAGGTTTGTTCAAGGGTTGTAACTCTAGTCTAGTTCGCTTGTTTCGTGTTTGAACCCTTTCACCGTCAGTCTAATGCAA
>NW_017689764.1:5189-5804 GCF_001879085.1 Nicotiana attenuata
GGGGAGCTAGTGGAAGAAGGAATCAAGTCAGGACAAATCGGAGTTGTTCGAAAGCCATTCAGAACGTACCAGTAAGCTTGGTTGGAAGAAAGAGGAACGGAAAAGACGATCCGATAGGTTTTCCTGATCAACACTTCCAGCCTCGACATCGTCCCTGTGGTTATACTTGTGCATTAGATGACCCTCCCCGACGCCACTTCTCTCCACAGAAATCCCAAAGTCGCACATCATATTCTCAGTACCCAGCTCCTCAAAATGCCCATCTACCCCCGCAAGCTTACCAAAAACACCCCGGATCAGGTTTTCGGCCCAATCCAGCATTTAAGAATGAGAGGTTACGGAAGAAGAAGACCTTCACTCCTTTGGGAGAATCATATGCCAGTCTGTTCCAGAGGCTAAGGCATTAAACATGTTGAAGCCGATTCAGATAAAAATGTCGAACCCTCTCCCAAAGAAGTTTGATCCTTCTCAAAAGTGCGCATATTGCTCAGGTGCCCTGGGGCACGACATAGAGAAATGTTGGAATCTGAAGAATGCAATTCAAAAGCTTATTGATGCAGGCGACATCGTCGTGCAAAATCCAGATGCAACAAACACTGGCCAAGATCCATCTCC
>NW_017689765.1:0-5804 GCF_001879085.1 Nicotiana attenuata
AAGCTTCACATATAGCTTTCATCAGATCACTGTTGAGATTGGCGGCATTGTCAGTAATAATGGACTCAGGAACCCCGAATCGGCAGACGATACGATCCTTGACAAAATCTGCGACGACTTGTTTGGTTATAGCTTTGTAAGATGTAGCTTCTACCCATTTTGTGAAGTAATTAATGGCTACCAGAATAAACCTATGTTCGTTTGAAGTAGTGGGCTCAATTGGACCAATAACATCCATTCCCCAGGCGGCGAATGGCCAAGGGGAGCTTGCCGCATTGAGCTTGTTTGGCGGAACTTTTATCATATCGGAATGCATTTGACATTGAAAGCATTCGCGGACATGCTGAACACAATCCGTCTCCATGGTCATCGAAAAGTAACCTGCCATGAGTATCTTCTTGGCCAAGACGAAACTATTCATGTGTGGACCGCAGGTCCCAGCATGCACATCCTCAAGTAGCTTAGAAGCTTCCTTAGCGTCGACACACCTTAGTAAACCCAAATTCGGAGTTCTTCTGTACAAGTTCCCTCCGCTGTGGAAGAAGTGATTTGACAATCTCCAGAGTATGCATTTCTGAAGGTGGTTTGAATGCTCCAGATATTCTCCTTTTGATAAGTATTCTTTGATGTCATGGAACCAAGGCTTTCCATCTGCTTCTTCCTCGACATGAGCACAATATGCCGGCTAATTATGGATCCTCACCAGGATGGGATCGATATAGTTCTTATCTGGATGTTGTATCATGGATGAAAAAGTGGCTAATGCGTCGGCAACTCATTCTGAATTCTGGGCACATGTCGGAATTCTACCTTTGTTAACCTCCTTTTCAATTCCTACACATGGTGAAGATATGGCAATATCTTGGAATTCTTGGTGGCCTACTCTCCTTGTACCTGGTGCACGAGCAAATCTGAATCTCTAATAACCAATATCTCCTGAATGTTCATATCGATTGCCATGTTGAGCCCTAGTATACAGGCTTCGTACTCTGCCATATTGTTGGTGCAGGGAAATCTGAGTTTAGCAGATACGGGATAATGCTAACCCGTTTCAGACACCAAACTACTCCAATACCTACTCCTTTGAAATTTGCGGCTTCGTCAAAGAACATCCTCCAACCGTCATATGCTTCAGCAATGTCTCTCCTACGAATGATACTTCTTCATCAGGAAGAGACGTTTTCAAGGGTTCGTATTCTCCCCCCACCGGATTTTCAGCAAGATGATCTGCCAATGCTTGTCCCTTGACTGCCTTTTGAGTTACATAGACGATATCGAACTCACTCAACAGTATCTTCCATTTGGCAAACTTTCCAGTCGGCATGGGTTTTTGGAATATGTACTTCAGGGGATCCATCCTGGATATGAGGTATGTAGTGTAGGCACAGAAGTAATGTCTCAATTTCTGAGTTGTCCATGTTAGAGCACTGCAAGTGCGTTCGAGTAGGGAGTACCGTGCTTCGTAAGGTGTGAATTTCTTGCTCAAGTAGTATATGGCATGCTCCTTCCTTCCTGTCTCGTCATGTTGTCCCAAAATACATCCGAAGGCTCCATCTAGTAAAGATAGATAGAGTAGCAAAGGTCGCCTGGTTCTGGCGGGACCAGCACTGGCGGTGTGGACAGGTATTCCTTGATTCTGTCAAAGGCTTTTTGACAATCCTCTGTCCAACTTGTTTCAGCATCTTTTCTCAGCATCTTGAAGATGGGTTCACATATGACTGTGGATTGTGCTATGAAACGGGTGATGTAGTTGAGACGCCCTAGGAAGCTCATCCCATCCTTTTTTCTCTTAGGTGGCGGTAACTCCTGAATCGCCTTGACTTTAGATGGATCTAGCTTGATCCCTCGATAATGAACCCCAATAACTTTCCCGCAGGAAGCCTGAATGCACACTTGGCGGGGTTCAGTTTCAAGTTGTACCTCCTTAGTCTATCGATTAACTTTCTCAAGTCTGCTATGTGGTCTGCGGCCCTCTTGGATTTGATAATGACGTCCTCCACATATACCTCTATTTCCTTGTGTATCTTATCATGGAAGATGGTTGTCATGGCCCTCATGTAAGTAGCCCCAACATTCTTTTGACCGAATGGCATCATCTTGTAACAGTATACACCCCAAGGTGTAATAAAGGTTGTTTTCTCCGCGTCCTCTTCGTCCATCCAAATCTGGTGATAACCCGCAAAGAAATCTACAAAAGATTGTAGTTCATGCTTGGCGCAATTATTGATCAGGATGTGTATGTTTGCCAGTGGGAAGTCGTCTTTGGGACTTTCTCTGTTCAAATCCCGATAATCAACACATACTCGGACCTTCCCGTCTTTCTTCAGAACTGGCACAATGTTAGCTAACCAGGTTGGGTACTCAACCACTCTGAGAACTTTGGCTTTGATATACTTTGTAACTTCCTCCTTGATTTTCAAACTCATGTCTGGTTTGAATTTTCTGAGTTTCTGCTTGACTGGCGGATACATGGGATTGGTAGGCAACTTGTGAGCTACTATAGATGTGCTCAAACCGGTCATATCTTCATACGACCATGCGAAAATGTCCTCATATTCCTTTAGAAAATGGATTTATTCTTTCTTCTCTGTTGGCGACAAGTGAATGCTGATGCGGGTCTCTTTGATGGTCTCGGCGTCTCCAAAATTTACTGCTTCGATCTCATCTAGATTGGACTTAGGCTTGTTCTCAAAATTCTGAACTTCTCTGACAATTTCCTCGGGTATCTCATCTTCTTTCTCTGAGTCACTATCCTCATGTTGCATTGCCTCATTCCATGTCACAGTCATTGGTTCATCAGGAAAAGAAATAATAACACAAGGCACTCGGCGGGCTCGGGATGGTATGGCGGTCCAGTTTCTTATAACAGCTCCCTTCGCCATAGTCTGAATGGTGAGGCCTTCTTACTCCTCCTCCTCAATTATGGCACTGCAGTCCATATCTTCATCTTCCAGGAACAAATCCTTCAGCCCAACTAGTGCTTCTTTTTCTGCAGTTCCCCATATTGTGTCGGCCTGGTGGAAAGCTTGTTCCAGACGGGGCACTGGCTGCTCAAGAGGGTAACCAATTGCTATATTCTTGCCATGTGTACTGGTATCCGAGCCTAAAGGTAGTACCATGATTCTTCAGCTGTATTGGTTTAGTGATACCTTGGAGGTTCTTTCCCAATCCTTTGCCGGGTTCATATCCAGACCATGCTAATATGCTTTCTATCTAGTTACTCCACCACTTGTCCTTTTCGACAGCATTGACCCGTTCGATGTGATGGTAGGTTTCCCCTCCTAGCCTTCTTCTATGTCTAATGGTCGGGATGGTCTGACTAGTGTAGATGGGGTTACTTCCATCTCCGTGAATGATTACCTCTTGGCGGTTCCATTCAAACCTCACAGCTTGATGTAGCGTGGAAGGCACGGCTCCAGCAGCATGGATCCATGGCCAGACCAACAGAAGGTTATATGAGGCTGGTATGTCAAGTACTTTAAATTCAACGTCGAACCAAGTTGGCCCCATTTGCAAACAAAGGTTGATTTCCCCGATCGTGGCCCTCTAGGACCCATCGAAAGCCTTCACATTCATGCTTCCGGTCCGTATTTCATGGAAACCTTTGTCCAACCTTTTCAGGGTGTCTAACGTACAAATATTTAGACTCGAACCTCCATCAACCAGGACCCTGGCAATGAACTTGTCTTCAAATTGTACCGTAATATGCAATGCTCGATTGTGATTCCGTCCCTCGGGTGGTAGCTCATCCTTTTGGAAGATGATCTTATGGCTTTCTAGTACTTGCCCAACCATGTTGTCCATTTCTCTGTCGGTGATGTTATTGGGTGCGTAGGCTTCGCTCAACACTTTCATTAAGGCGTTCTTTTGTGACTCAGAATTCTGCAATAATGATAGGATAGATATCTGAGCAGGGGCTTTGTTCAGGTGGTCAACAACAGAATACTCCTTTGCCTGTACTTTCCTCCACAGGTCATCCGGCCCAGTCGCAATGATAGGTTGCCTAGCAGTGGCCTCCTTACTTGAACCTCCTAGGTGTTCAGGTGTATAGACTCTTCCGGTCCTAGTCATTCCCTGTGCCATGTTAGATTCCTATATCTTGGCTTTCCCTTTCCGCCGAGCCTCAGCAACATAATCCCAGGGTATTGCTTTTGAGTTGAATCGGGGTGTGGTTGATACTGTCACAGTGAAGGGTGTGACCACTTCTACTTCAAATGGAGTGGGGGTGGCTGCAGGCGGAGCCACTTTTACCTCGAATGGATCTGATGTAGTTACCTCAACCTCGATCGGTACCTGAGTCTGAACCACGATAGGAGTAAGTGTGACTGGAACCTTAGAGTCATCGCCTTCTCGAATAAGCCCGATCGACCCCTCAGGGTCCCATTCTTCATTTGTCTCAATTACATGTATACCATCACCTCTGTGATCAGGGAGGGGATTGTTGCGGACATTAGGTGAGGCCTCCTTTGCTTGTATGAATTTGTTGTCAATTAGCGTTTGGATCTTATCCTTCAATGTCCGGCACTCAGCAGTGGTGTGCCCTTTCATACCAGAATGGTACGCACAAGTCTTTTTCAGATTGACCCACTGGGATGGATTTTCTACTGCCACAGCGGGAACAGGAGTGACATAACCGGCGGCTTTCAATCTTTCATATAATTGGTCGATGGGCTCGGCAATGGCGGTATACTGTTTGGGCGGCTTGCGGTCAAANGAGGGTCCTCCTTAAAATTCTGCCCCAGTTTGGTTGATGATTTTTGACCGTTTTCAGACAACAGGCCTTGCTGAACCCCTTTCGGAACCGATTTCTGGGGGCAAAATTCTACCCCAGTTTCTTAACCAATTTCTGACTGTCTGACATGTGTTGGCGTTGGCTTGTTCCGAAATTTTGAGGGTCCTTCTCAAAATTTTGCCCCAGTTCTGATCTTGGGGAAAATGAGAATTTTATTATGATATGACCGAACCCACAAGGCTTCCTACGTATCCCCTCTTAAACGGGAGTCAGGTCAAGCGTAGTTCAATTATATCAAACGAAGAAAATGTAAAATAATCTAGGCATAGTATCTTTTGACAGCGTCTGAATTGACCGATTTTGGCCAGATTTCTCCATCCATTTCTGCAAGTATGAGTGCTCCTCCTGTCAGCATCCTATGGACCATGTACGGACCTTGCCAGTTGGGAGAGAATTTCCCTTTGGCCTCGTCTTGATGAGGGAAGATTTTCTTCAATACCAGCTGTCCTGGCGCAAACTGTCTCGGTTTGACCCTTTTGTTGAAAGCTCTGGACATTCTATTTTGATAAAGTTGGCCGTGACATACTGCGTTCATCCACTTTCCATCGATAAGGGCCAATTGTTCATAGCGATTTCTTATCCACTCTACATCGCTGAGTTCAGCTTCCTGTATTATCCTTAGAGAGGGAATCTCCACCTCGGCTGCGATGACATCCTCGGTACCGTAAACCAACATGTAGGTATTTGCCCCGGTTGATGTGCGAACCGTGGTGCGGTATCCCAATAAGGCGAATGGTAACTTCTCGTTCCATTGCTTGTGATTTTCTACCATTTTCCTTACTATCTTCTTGATGTTTTTGTTGGCGGCTTCTACGACTCCATTCATCTGAGGTCTATAGGCTGTGGAATTCTTGTGCTTGATTTTGAAAGCTTCACATATAGCTTTCATCAGATCACTGTTGAGATTGGCGGCATTGTCAGTAATAATGGACTCAGGAACCCCGAATCGGCAGACGATACGATCCTTGACAAAATCTGCGACGACTTGTTTGGTTATAGCTTTGTAAGATGT
>NW_017689766.1:0-758 GCF_001879085.1 Nicotiana attenuata
ATTCAGTTTTTACCTGTGCAGAACGGAGTGTTGCCCTTGATGTGAATCATACCTCTATCTCGCTTAACTTGGCATTTCTCAAAGATTGATCGGAAGGTCTTCTTTGGACCATAATGTAGGCTTTTGGATAGGGTTAGAAAGAAGGATATCGTAAAGGCTACATAACAGCTTAAAAGGGTCCCGAATTACAACTTTTGGAATCAAATCTTTATACATAGGAGTAAGGAGTCAAAGTTGCTTATTTGTTTCCTAGTTTGTTAGACATATTTGATGCCTTCCTAGGTAGTTAAGGTTTGTTTTCTTTTCCTAAGATTATTGGAATTACTTTCCAAGTTGACTTGGTTTTTGTTTCCTAGAGTTTTACCTTCTCCTATGGTAGTTGGACTTGTTGCCCAAAGTAGTTTAGGACTTTATTTCCTGGTTTTTTAGGTAGAATTTCGTGACCCCTTCCCTATATAACGGGGTATCTTCTTTGCTTTTAAATTCAGAGCATTATCAATAAAAATTGTGAGATTTTTCTAGCACTCTTGTGTGTGGCTATTCTTGGATTTATTCTTCAACCTTCAAGACTCAACTTAAGGTGGTAAGATTAAACTCTTTCGAAATCTTAGATCACTTCTAGGTATTCAATAAAGGTGATAAGTTTAGGCTTATTGTTGTTCTTGTTATTCTAAAGGGTCGGGTTTCACAATCTATCTCTTGTTTTTAATTCTCTACCAAAGGCGATTAGTTCTTTGTTAGCTAATTGTTGTTGTTAG
>NW_017689766.1:2663-5804 GCF_001879085.1 Nicotiana attenuata
GCAAGAGAATCAACTCAGGTATTTCCGTTCACCAAAAGACGGTACAACTAACTCACAAGGAATAACCGTAACAGAGAAATACTAAGCGCAATAAGAACAACTCAACAAGGGAGAAATAATATGAAACAACGATTTCATAATACTATGTTCAACAACAAGGAAGATAACATGAATCAAATAATTACAATTAAGGAAGTATCAACTGAATATAGGATATCTTACTTCTTTTCAATTAAGACCAATTAATTACACGAGAGATAGAAATAATGCTTCCAAATAAAGACAAGCAGTTAGGAATGATAATGTGACTATAGAAGGGTAATGTCTACAGTGAAACAAGTAAAAGTCAATTAGGCAACAAGAATAAGCCAAAAAGGGGCAAATAAATTCCAAGTAAGACATGTAAAGGTGAAGCTAATAAAAGGGAACTCAATCGTATCAAGAACAACTTTATATTCAGTGACTACAAGGATCTAAGAGCCTAAAAGGGACAATTTTCCACAAATAATTCTAGCACGCATTCGTCACCTCGCGTACAAGGAATACAATCAACAAAGAAGACTCAAATCCTAAGGGGAAGTCCCCCACACAAGGTTAGGCAAGATACTTACCTCGAACCGGCTAAAATCAACTAGCAACCACGTTCTTGCCACGAGTACTCGACTCCAAATGGCCCAAATCTATTTAATTAAATCACACATTGTAAATAACATCTCAAGCAACTGATTCTACTATTTAATTCAAAGCTACGGCGTGAAATTAGGTGAAATGACCAAAATGCCTTTCAGGCCAACGCCTCAGAATCGAATAATTTTTACATTTTCAGAATCCTCGTATTCTCACGAGTCTAACCACATAAAAATCTCCCAAATCGGAGGTCAAATGCTCACTCAAAATCCCAAAGTTTTGCCTAAGAAGTTCTAACCAAATTCCTCCAATTTTAGTCCCAAATTCGAATATTTAATGATGGATTTAACTACAAAATAATGAAATATAACTAGAAGGGATTAAGAAACGTTACCCAATAAATCTTCTCTGTAAAACCCACTTAAAATCGCCCTCTCCCGAGCTCTCAATTGATTTTGTAACTTATGAACTCAAACCCTCAACATTTCTATTTTTGCCCAGGGATTTCCGCTTCTGCGGACAAGGGACCGCTTCTGCGGTCCCGCTTATGCGGAAAAAGCAACCGCTTCTGCGGCTTTCATTAAAGGGGACAGGGCCGCATCTGCGATAGCTGGGCCGCTTCTGCGGCTTCTGAGGGAAAAGGGGACAAGCTGCTTCTGCGGCAAAATAGCCGCTTCTGCGGCGCGCATCTGACGGTTCCCAAGCCGCACATGCGAAAATACCAGAAGAGGGACATTCAGCTGCTGCATTAACTTCAAATTCCTCTATTAACCACCCGAAATCATCCCGAGGCCCCCGGGACCCCAACCAAAAGTACCAATAGCACCTAATACCTCATTCAAACTTGTACCAATCCTTAAAACACCTCAAACAACGTCGGAAACTCGAATTAATCAATGATTTGAGCCTAAGGACTTCAAATTCCATCAAAATACATTTTCGATCAAAAACCTAACCAAAACACATCCGAATGACCTGAAATTTTGCACACACGCCCCAAATGACATGACGGAGCTAATGCAACTTCCGGAATTCCATTCCGACCCTCGGATCAAAAACTCACTATCGGACAGGAAACTTCAAAAATTCAAACTTCGGCATTCCAAGCCTAAATGAGCTACGGACTTCCAAAATACATTCCGAACACGCACCCAACCCCGAAATCACCTAACGGAGCTAACGGAACCGTCGGATTTCCATTCTGAGGCCGTCTTCACACTGTTCTGACTACGGGCCACTTTCCAACACTTAAGCTCTCATTTAGGGACTAAGTGTCCCAAAACTCTCCGAAACCCCACACCGAATGTCCCGGAAAGCCAAGATAGCAGAATAAACTTAGGGGAAGCAGTTAATAGGGAATCGAGGCGTGAATTCTAAAAATGACCGGTCGGGTCGTTACATCCTCCCACACTTAAACATTCGTTCGTCCTCGAACGAGCAAAGAGAACATACCTGAAGTCTTCAAGTCACTGAGTGCGCACTTCCAACATACCCCCGCGGGTGATCCCACGTCACCTCAATCCACTTAAGCCTGACGACACCATCTCAACTGGAATTTAACCTTTCTAGCAATACTAATAGGCCTTCAAGCTAGAATTCTCACCTCCCATCCGTTTCCAAAAGACCCGATCCTAAATCCATATCCGGTATCAGTCTCAACCAGCTATTTTATACAAGCCAACACACACAGGGTACAACCACGCAACATGACACATCACCCATAAGCCCACAATATCATTTCTGATAGCAATACTTGCCTGAGATCAAATCCGTACCGGCCATAAGCCTCATATTCAACAGGAACTCTTTTCAAACCTCCACAACACTGGCGATGATACAATAACCACGAAAACCGCATAACAAAACACCCGAATAACCAAATCTCAGCCAACACCAACGGGTACACACCCCACAAGCTAAAACTCAAGAAGCATAGAACGGGAATGACTGAATATGAGAAAAGAAACACATAAAGTACTAACAAACAAATCAAACTAGCACAGATTCTTCTAAAACACAAATCGACAAAACATCTAACAAGAAAGAATGAAAGCATATAAAAGACTCACAATGATCTTATACTGATATAACTCCTCACCGCAGTACACCACCCGGTCTCAACATATCAAATCACCTGAAATCACGAGGGTCCCGCCCTCATTACTGAATCACAAGTAGGGCACACATCAACCCATCTAGAGACTCTCACTAGATCAATTCCGTCTACAATTACAACACAGGCTGGCTCCCACACCGGTGGAGCATAGAAATCACAGCTCGTAACCAAGAATACTCAGAGATCACATCAAACCTACCGAAACAGACAACATGAATTTGCTACTAGCCTCATAAATCTCGACAACAGCTAGGAACGGACGATAGACACGACTATCACTCATAGAACCTCCCAACAGAATAATCACGTAGACAGAGTACAATCATTAAACGCACTCATAAATGGAACAACAAATAAGGGAACTCACCCCGATAAGCAAAACTGTGGTGAAACTACAG
>NW_017689767.1:0-2422 GCF_001879085.1 Nicotiana attenuata
TGCAGATCCACGGTATTTCTGACACAGGCTTACCATCCTTGAGGCAGGGAGAGCTTTTGGAGACTTCGAGGTACATCTGCCACGTCCGCAGACCGAAGAGTCTCCATCTTTATTCTATCTTGTAGTGTTAGCCCTTCTATCATATTGTTGATGTAGACATTCCAGAGTTAGAGCATTTTTACTATATTTCTCTCAGCTTGTGTTCCCGTGAGTTTCCGGGTTTTGGGATAGTATTGTAGAAGTTTGAGATATTGTGTTGTATGTGCCGAGTGGCATTTTACATTTCATTTCCATTTTTGTTAAATCTTGGTTTTACGTTATAATTTCCGCAAGGTTTCGATTGTTTTTCCGCACTTGTTAGGCTTACCTAGTCGTAGGGGCTAGGTGCCGTCACGACAGTTCACGGAGGGCGAACTGGGGTCGTGACATTACTCAACTATCCCAAATTATCTCCTAAAGTCACTTTTCTTTCGTTTGTAACAACAAAGTCAATGAACTATGTCTATCGCACTCAGAAGGTCACTCAACTAGATTTTCCAAATTTTGGATTGTCAAATACCTATTTTACCCTCTAAATTTTAAACATTTATCTTCTTTTTTTTTAAACTTTTAAGTATTAACAACAAAAATGAAAAATTTATTTAGACAATTCAAAATGAAAGAAAATAAAAGATGTAAAATATATATTCCATTCACGTAATATAAAAATAATTATTTAAATAGAGGTATTTTTATAATATACATTATATATTCTTGAAAATTATGCTCAAACATATTATTATGTTTCTACCAACTTTCCAACGACACAAAGTTATATCACTGGAAAGCATGGGGCTATCTGTATAGCGTAAAATATACTATGTTGAGTCATGCATGGAATATATATAATATAATTTAGCATAGTTTTCAAGAAAATATAATGTATATTAGAAAATACCTTATTTAAATAATTATTTTTATATTACGTGTATGGAATATATTTTACAACCTTTATTTTCTTTCATTCTAAATTGTGTAAATAAATTTTTGAATTTTTGTTGTTAATACTAAAATTATTATTACTAACAAATTATTCTCATCAATTTTTTTTTACTATGATCATTATTTTGTTATATATGCTTAAATAATTTTTTTTTATAAATAATATTTATTCTATCTATAGGTAAGTCCATAATGTAAATTAAAAAGGGAAAAATCATAATATTAAAAAGTTTAAAAAATAAAAAGAAGATAAATGTTTATAATTTAGAGGGTAAAATAGGTATTTGGCAATCCAATATTTGGAAAATCTAGTTGAGTGACCTTCTGAGTGCAATGCATAATTCAGTGACTTTGTTGTTACAAACGAAAGAAACGTGACTTTAGGGGATAATTTGGGATAGCTGAGTGACAATTTGAGTAATGGACTCTATCTTTGTGCTGTGTGAAATTCAAGTTCTGTAGTTCTTTAAAGGCTATTGATTTGCTCTACAAGGATGGTTCTGCCAATATCAAATATCTTGATGCATACTCAAAATAGATCGCAAAAATAATATTCATGAGATTTAGAAGATGTCAATAGCCAGAATTCTTAAATGATAAAAGCAAAATGTTAGAGCAATGCGCTAAGAAGACACTACAGAAGATTCGGGTATCGGGTCTTTAGAAAATGCACCAACCTTCTTGAACATCCTTTTTGAAGTGCACACTCTTTCACAAATATCTTAGTAAATTCAAGGGTCTAACTAGTTCATACTTAGGTTCTTGTCTTTCTCTATTTTAAACCCTAATCTTCTATCTTTTTGATTCCGTATATTTTTGCATTATCCGGTGTTATCAATACGATTTCGTATCATCTTGGTATTAGAGCGGAGGTTTTGGATTGTTCTATTAAGCTCTTTGTTTTGATTATCATCTAATTGAAAAAAAAATGGAAATTTCCAAAAAAAAAAATAGAAATTTTACTGTTCATCCAATATTGTTCGTATCTCATTGTTCTTGTTTGTTTCAGAAATAGAAATTCGAAGATTGCTCTTTCTCCGTCTATTTTGATTCAGAACCTTCTAAATTTCTTCATTACCTGAGATTGAAGTACTGATTAGAGCTAAAATTCAAAGTTTTGGTTGAGATAGGACCCTAAGACGACGAACAGCAAAAGCGAATTCGGGGGGTTTTCTCCGGTTCTGAGATTTGATTTTGAATTCGATTGGGAGTTTGAGAATCTTGTTGGAAACATCATTTTGAAGCTGAATCGGAAGGATTAGCTCGATTTGAATTGATTTGCTAGTTTTAGGTTCGAATTTTCGAACTGACTTGTCGACGAAGAAGACGACGTCTGGGTCTTCTGATTTGGCAACTGTTTGTTCAAATTGAGCATGGGGGTTTATTCCTAGAGCTGATAGGGAGTTTTAGATCGAGTTTGGGAGTTATTGAAGCCTTGTTC
>NW_017689767.1:5034-5804 GCF_001879085.1 Nicotiana attenuata
AAAATTACCATTATTTTAGGTTTCGGACTTCTATTTCTGATCAGTATTTTCAGCTAGAGTTTTTTTAGCTAAAAAAAATCTGCTCCGTTTGAGTTTTCATCTGCAGCTTGTTGCAAGTTGTTGTGCCTTGTTCTTTTTACCAGAAAACCTATTCAGCCGAATAGAATCTACACAGCCTGTTTGCATCAGTTGTTTTGCACTAGCTCACTGTCAGTTTTTGCACTGCAATCCTGCACTAATTGAGCTGCTGAGACTTCAAAACTGGGACTGTTCCTCTGGCATCGGTTGCACTGTTTCCCTACAATTGTTAGACTGATTTCTGCAGGTTGCAATTCTGCACAGTTTGAGCAGAGAGAGTTAAAAGGTTCAGAAGTTTTTCCTGTCCGGTTGTTAATTTTCCTTCTTGTTTGATAATTTTAAACTAGTGTAAACTTGATATTAGTTCATATTAAGTTTTAACCTAGTCTTTGTATGCTTAATTTTGTTTCGTGCTTTTATCTTTATTCTCATTGTGATGTATTTGGCAAACGTGTTTTTCAATAAATCTATAAACTTGTACAATTTTGGAAATATTGAATGATGTTGTTAATGGGAATGAAATGGAAGTGATTAATGAAATCTTTTCAGTATTTGATTAATGGAGTACATCTCCTCTTTATTTAGGGATGAAATTGGGTAGAATGAAATCTAACAGGCTTGCTCAGTCGAGTTCACTCGGTTGAGCGCCGGTCGTGCTCCTCGGTTTTAGGGCGTGACACCAAACAAGCAAC